>NC_046978.1:12302516-12402516 GCF_009769545.1 Cyclopterus lumpus
GTAGCCTTCATTCCTCACCAATCAATGTACACACAAACTGTTACCAGTTTGCTGTTGTTTCTTTTCTTTTTTACTGAATGAAGTCTTACTCTACGCAGTGACCGTGAGGTGGTAGATGATAGGTATCATAACATCTAATGAATGTTATCTATTATGCATTTAATGTGGGTGTCTGTTTACCTGCAAACTCCACATTTCCTACAGATTGAAGAGGTTATTCTATATTTCTAGGATGCAAGATGTGACCGGGCAGGAAAAATACAGCAAGGCCTAAATACACTTGCTTGTTTTGAGAAGCTTAACAAAGAACAAAATGCATGCTTTTTACCCTCACGACCCTTTCCTATGTCTTTGCTCTTTATTTTTCAGTTTCCGAGTGAGCACATTTTATTTACTCCCAATAGACTTCAAACGTTATGGAACATTTTTTTATAGGTGTTGATACTGTAGTATTTAAGCGTTTAATTCCGTCTTTCATCGAATATTTTGCCACTTTGAGTAGTTGTATGTGCAGGTTTTCTTTTCTTTTTTATCCCCTTGTGATTGCTGTTCATTGAGTCAAGTAGTTAAATCCAGATGTCAAACAACATTTTTTTTTCTACCTGAAAATGGAAATCTGATAATGACCTGTTACCCATCTTCTTGTCTTTATACAATAAATGCAATTGTATACGCCTGGAGATGTTAATCTCTTTTTCTTCTTCTCTGCCAGTGAACTCAAACACAACACATGCATGATTTATCATTGCTGGTGTTCTTATTTTCAACAACACTGTGGACAGAGGATAAAACAAACATTTAGCATTTTAAAAAAACAAAGAAAAAATAAGTTTCAGTGTTGTTCTGTTGAACCACGAATGAACTGTTTGAAAGTAAAAATATTGACAGGGCAGGAAATTAACATTTTCCACTGTTGGTTAGGGTGGTTCCTGGATTAAACTTCACATACTCCTTCCACTATAGTCTAATATCATGATTTATATATTCAAATATAATTGTCTTTTGTTGAAACGATGGAACATTTTCTCTCAATTAACTAGCTAACCAGATGGAAACGTCATGGTAGTTGATCAGTGTGCAAAGATTCTGTCAGTCCTCTATCGCCCTGAAGAAAGGGCTTGGGGGATTTACAAAATTGTCTGGCCTGTAATATAACCAGAGATAATAAAGAAATAGATACCGTATACACAGTATAGCGATATCTCCTGGTTGACAAATTGTCTCATGTCTACATCCTCAAGTCACTTGACACCAAGCCCAACAAATAGCAATTCTAAAGAGGTTTTGCTGGCTTACTTTTCAAATTCATGAGCAAAGTTGTCATAGCTGCCAAAGTGATAATTTCAACGCTTAGTGTTTATTTCCTACCCTGTGTGTGTGTGTGTGTGGACCAGGAAACTCCTGTCTGTCGTCACTAATGAGCGAATAGAGTGAGGTGTTCATAAATTACAGCAGGACGGTCGGTGCTTGAAGCCTGAACGACAAGTCGAACTCAAGACTGACAACAAATAAAATAACAAGTCAGTCATACTGGATACACGAGGGAGTCGTACATATGACCGCTGGCGTTCTGACACATATGGCCAGTTATTCTCATCAGTTCAACACCAGTCAGAGGCAGCGTTCGTCAGAAACGTGGTGGTGTTTGTGTCCGTGGGGGGAGGGGCGTGGGGGGTGCTCAGTCTGGCTCTCTGCTCTTGTCTTCGTGGAGATGCAGCTCCTCCATCTTCTCCTGCAGGAAGGACACAGGCATGGAGCAGCCTCGGCTCCTCTGTGGCGTTGTGTTGAGCTGAGGATATTTGAAAAGTTGCTTCATCCAAACATCTCACGTCACTCAGGTGGTTAAGAGCCACACAGAGTTTGTTTCATCTGCAATATATGATATGATATACATGATATATATACTGTATATATATATATATATATACATGTATATTTCAATTGAGAATAAAGTTTAAATACCATTTTGAGAATGAAGATGACAAGAATACATTTAGAACTTCTGAGAATCAAAAAAAAAAAAAGATAATTTTAAATTAAATTAAATTCCCATTTATTTATTTGAGTTTTGCCTGGCTCTAATACTTATCAGTACTTTTGGAAAGCAGAACCCGGGGCACAGAAAGGATTATTTGTTGGTTTATTTTGCTTGTGTGACCAGAGGTCGAAACAACCAACCTGAGAGAAAACACCTTTTAGAGGGAAAACACACACACACAGTGTGTAGAATTTGATATTTTCTGTCTTTGGCAGAAATGTGTCCAAACCTGTGCTCATTTGCAAGATGCCATTCTCATAGAAAGAGTCCAGAAGTAGAGGCTTTAAATGATAGTACCAGCAGAAGTAGACTACATGTGTTACAATGTGTACAACATCTGCAGGAAACAAGCAGCCAGTATCGCTCATTGACTCCTCATTGATCAGCTCCTGTAGAGTCCCTCCAGACATCGGCCCTGACATACTGATAGTTCTATCGGTGCTGAGCTCATGAGCGTTTGTGACGAGATACTAACAACAACACCTTGCTCTGGTTCTCACCTTTCTCTCCGGCGATGTGTGCACGAGGAAGTTGTGGTGGTTTCCCCTCTTGTCCCTTTTCTCCGGCGTCCACACTCCCGGATCCGTCTGAGTGGAGCGCTCCGACACGCCCTGGTTGTTTTCTGTCTCATTACTTTGGGGGAAAACGAAGGCCTCCTTCTCTGAACCTGACAGGTAAAACGGTAAGATACCAAAAAGGGATTCGGGGTCATTTTGAAAGCAGGGGATTTATGCAGACGTTGTGTGACGGAGCAAAGGACGTAGTCCAGCTGTCACCTTCGGTTCTTGAGTTGGGGGCCGGGGTGCACGGGCAGGACCCCGTCGTGTTTTTGTGTTTCTTCAAGCACTCCACCCCCACCCGATCTCTGCAGTGTCTGTGACAGTTTATCCCACAGTCTGAGAGGCACAAAAGAAGACTATGAGACTCTAAAGGGAGCGCTGCCACATAACAGGGCCCGTTCACCTAAATCACAAAAAGAAGTGTCTGTGGATTTAATGCTTAGAGCAGCAACAAACTAATTTCTTCCATTACCGCAAGAGACAGATATCTCTCGAACCTGGACCGAAATGATCGGCTTTGGCAGAGTGGTTTGTAATGTGCTCTGATGAAGCTCATTACTGATGGCATGTGATCTTACCTTTACAGTGGTAGCCCTGTTTGATGACTCCCCACATCTACAAGAGGACAGACACGGTACATGTGATATTGAAGTTTTGTTGGCCATTATTATATAGAAAAAGGAAAAAGAAAGAATGGATACTCACAAAGCCTCCACACGTCTCGCAGAATGTGGGCCGCTTATATGTGGTTTCGTGGAAGTTGTGTGCGTTGAAGTTGAAGCCCAGCTTGGCACATATAGACATTCCCCTCATGAAGTAAGAGGTGATTTCTTCACGGCTGATTTGTCCTTCCCTGCACGCAGAACAGGGTGAGTTTTTGGGTAAACCATTCAACGCCTCATGGTCGTCACGGCAACAGGCCTCTGTGCGTGTGCCGGCTTCCTCACCTGTCAGTTTCGTGAGTGCAGAAGGAGAAGGGGAAGTTGGCTGCTATTTTCTCAAAATCCTCCAGTGCAATGTAACCGTGCTGGCTCTGGTCGTAGTTCTTCATTATGGACTGCAGGGGGCGACAGAGCAATCAGAGACGCAGTGGCCGCTTGTCAGAGAGCAGTTGGTTTAGTTCTGCTTTGGCCTGCCAAGTAATAAGGAAGTGAAAGAAGGCGGGAGGTGGCTGCAGTGTCACATACTCACATCCACCGTCTGCTTGACGTGCTTGGAGATGGTGTCGGGGTCGAGCCTGGGGGTGACCCCTGAGCCCCACTCCGCCACTACAGGCGCTTTAACCGGAGCAACGGGCTGTGGACCGACAGAGGCAGAGATGAGAGAGACACAAAGGGACTGCACATGTGAGAAACAAGAAGGAGGGGAAGAAAGAAAAAGAAAAGAAAAGAGCACGCCCACCACATAACACGCTTCTCTAACGTACAGCGCTTTGATGCGGCCAAATCTGATCTATGACAGCACCAAGGCTGTGCTTTTGTTTTGAAGAAAGGTGTTACACCCACACAGAGCACACAAGTGTCCCTCATCTCGTGAGAAGAGGTTGAAACAAGTGTGAGCCCGGTGGTGTTAGATGGAGCACAACTTCAAAGAGGAGCATGTGGCCCTACTGACCTGGATCTTGGTGTTCTTGGGCTCCTTGGTGTATGAAAGTTCATATATCTCATCCTCGGTGTAGTATAAATCTAGAGAGAGCTGACAAATAAAAAGAACACAATTGGAAGACATTCCTTGCGGGAGTCTCGTTCATCCGAAAAAGCCGTCTCCTCGCGTCGGTCTCGTACCGTGAGCAGATGCAGAAGGTCTTTGTTGGCCTCGAAGGGCGGCGTGCAGCTGTGAATGGCCACCAGGTCGCTGATGTTGCTGTACAGGTGCTCCAGCTTGCTCAGGTTGATCTTGTCCTCGTTGATGTAGTCCGGCAGGGCCTCGTTCAGCGAGATCAGGTCCTTCAGGTGGACCCCCAGGATGGGCACCTTGAAGCCGCTGCACATGTTGTAGACCCGCCGGTAGTTGATGTAGTTGCTGCGCGAGGAGAGCAGCTCTGTCATCTCACTCAGGGCCTGAGAGAGGGTGACGATCACGAGAGAGAGATCATGAAGACAGCAGCCATTTGTCTGCAGCTGTGTTCGACGTTTAATGAAAACATTTGGCTCAAAACTACCGATATAAACTTCTGTCAGCATTTTCCAACATTTGAGGCAAGTTTGCAACATGACTTCGTCTTTCGTTGTTCAAACGCAACGCTCATGAGTTTGCACAAACCAAATGTAACATCGTTTTGACATCAGGATAATAATATATTACATTTACAAAAATCATGTTACTTTTGTTTTTTCAAATCAAAAGGATCAAGAAAAAATAAGAAAAAATAGATGAAAGTGCAAGACAAAGAAACTTCAAGAGGGGCGTTAAAAGAGTTGACACCCAAAAGGAAACCAGAATTAAAATAAGTCTCCAGTTTGCTGTCATACCTGAATTATGAGTTATACCCAAAAAAGTTCAACTGATTTCTAAAACCTTCACATGTGCTGTGCTAGTTTCACAGTTAAGGCAAACATTTAAATAGATATCTCTTGACAGACAGAGAAGGTAGAAGTAAACAGAAACACAACTTTTTTTTATGAAAAGATATAAAATAATTGCAACATATTAAACAGACCAACACAAAGGCAATGAACCCAAATAAATGTCACAGTTCAAGAAGCAGAAGGATTCAAGAAAGAAAAGTGTCATCATGACATCTTGGTGGTGAGACAGTCATCAACAGAGTCGTGGTTATGTGTAATAATGTGTTTAGCACTTTAGTAGCACTTAAATGGCACTTACGGATAGTACTCTGTAGTTTAACGTTATTGAAGAAATTGTACTTGCTTGATTCTTGTTGTTCTGAGTTTGGACTCATGGTTTAATGCACTTATTGTGTGTCGCTTTGGATAAAAGCGTCAGCTAAATGACATGTCATGTAATGTAATGTAATATCTGAAAGACCTTTGTGACATCGGGAGGCAGCAGGTTCGAGGTGTCTTTGAGACGGGAGATGG
This sequence comes from Cyclopterus lumpus, assembly GCF_009769545.1. Classification (NCBI taxonomy): domain Eukaryota; kingdom Metazoa; phylum Chordata; class Actinopteri; order Perciformes; family Cyclopteridae; genus Cyclopterus; species Cyclopterus lumpus. Next base: position 12,308,156 of record NC_046978.1, read on the forward strand.
AGCTGTGGCAGAGGCCTCCAGTCACGGCCATTAGAGTGTTAAAGTTTTGCAGCGCTCGGAGCTTCTATGGAGGAAAGAGCAGAGAAGTTATTCCCTCATAATCAAACAATAGCCAAAACATCCCTGGGAGCCTTCCCTCGCCCGGTTACCTGAGCCACGTGGATGAACTTGGTGAAGACCTGGGCTCTCTGCTGGGCCGTGTGTCTGCTGAGGATCATCAGCTGGACCCACTGGGAGACCCCGTTACACATCATGACCGAGCGCTCCAGAGCGGGGTTGTCCCTCACCGAGCCTCGAACCACGTAGCTCCGGTAGTCCAGGAACTGCCCAGTCGGGGACAGCAGCGGTCAGACAGGACGACTCTAGCATGTTTTATTTACTCAGGTGTACAAGCAGTTTGTCATTTTAATGTTTCCTTTGGTCGGATAAGCAGGTTATTTATTATCATTAATGATTCAAAATCTGTATTTTGCACCTTCAAGCAAAGAAAGAGAAGCGACGAGTGAGAAGTTGTTCTCTAAACTTACTGAAACGTTACAGAAGTTCTTGAACTCCAGGTAGCTGAGGTGCTGGGCCATCTCTTCTGGCTCCATGTGGTCGAAGATCAAAGACACCTTCCTCTTCTTCACAGAGGGCGAGGGCGCCTGGAATATGTTCCCATGAGGGCCTCTAGGAAAAAGAAAGCCGAGCAACAGGACAAAAATAGAGTTGTTTTTTTCTGCACAAAGAGGAAAAGCAACAACTCTAATTTTCTATTTATAGAAGAAATCGTTTGAGTCGTGGCCAAATAAGCAAAGTGCAAAGTTCATCCGGGGCATGCCGGTGAATCAAAATCAAAACATGGCTCACAAGCAGGAGGTGTCGATGAGGTGCGAGTGCGTCTCCTCTCCGTCTGAGCGGACCAGCGCCCACAGGTCCCCCATGGTCTGCTCAAGGAGGGGGTCCGCCTCGAACACCGCCGGGAACTGGCTGATCCACTGCCTTGCCACCAAGCAGGACGAGGGGAAAAAGAAATATACTTACTAACCCCGCATATGGAGACAGGACCAGCAGCTTCTGTCCCAGTCGTGTCTTCACTCACCTGATGAGGTGGCAGATCTGGGTCCGCTTCGGCCCCCTCTTGTCCGAGGGACAATCCTTATAAGTGAGGGACAGAGTCAAGGATCCCAACACACAATCATACGGCGCCACATTACACTCAACACCGGCAGCAGGGATATGCACTTCAAAATCTGCTTTCGCCCGACAAAACAAAGCAATGCCTGTTCCCTGATCTGATTAATGAGCGCAGCGGACATGTGATCAGGAGCGGTGCACACCGGTGGGTCCGGCGGCGCTGCCCGGAGCCACAGTGGAGGATATAGGGCGAGGAGTTTCTGGGCGAACATCTGAGACGTTACGACCCAACTGTGCATCATCAGGGTCATGTGGACCAGCTGGGTCCCTCTGGGGCTGGAGAGCTTCCCCTCCGAATCTGCGAACCGAAGCACAGCGGCGTGGGATTAAACTCGGTCAGAAACAACAACAACAACAACAACAACAACAACAACAACAACAACAAAACAGTGCCGGCTCAGGTCCAGCAGCTCAGTCCAGTTCATTTCAGTTCAATTCTGTCGGTCACTTAGTTCTATTTGAGGTGGATTTGGGATTTTCGGCGAGTTTTTCTGCAGGTGCTTTGTTTTTCTGACATTGCAGCTCAGGTGGATTTCTTTATTATTCTAATTATTTTTTTAATTTCCTTGTAGGTGTGAGTGTCTGTCTGTGTTAACCTTGCGATGAAATGACAACCTGCCCCGGTTGTTTTCCTGCCTGTCGCCTACTGTATGAGATACATCCAACTGTGACCTAGAGCAGAAATAAGCAAATAAAGAAAAAAAAGGTCTCGACAAATGGGTCTAATTTACTTGATATACAATACACCTTTTCATCATACATTATACCATAATGGGACATGAAGAGTGCGACCAAGTGTTAGGCATTGCCTTAAGGTAGTCTCTATCACTTTCTTTTATTACTATTTGTATTTGTATTTTATTTAATATTATCTTATTTTCTTTTGCAAATGAAACATATAGACGTGCTAGACACCACTTTGGGCATCTAGATGTTTTTATTTTTGTGGTTTGGATGACCTGACCAATGAAGAGAGTGAGACCAAGGAAAGAGAAGCAGAGAGGAGAGACAGATCTGTATTGCATGGGAATAGCGAGTTGGCCTCTGCAGCCCAACTAAACAAAGCTTGATTGTATGAGACTGCCCGTTGTCTCCTTCCCTCCCTCCCCACTCCCTCCCTCCTTCCCTGTCAGTCCCTCTCTCCCTAGACCCCCCCCCCCCCCCCCACCTTCATTTATATAACCTGGCTGTGATAAAGGGTAAAGGCACATGACAAACTTTGGGAACACATGCAAACGTGCCGGGACAGAGACTGACCGAAGCAGTTCAGGCAGCGCTGGATGAGCTCATCCAGGCTGGCGGCGCTGACGCTGGGGGCCGAGCTGGGGCTCTGCAGGGCCCGGGTGATGTCCTGAGGACTAGGACATGTGTTCCTCCTCCGCTGGACCAGCTTCCTGCTCTCTCCATTGGGCTTCCTGAGAGAGAGAGAGAGAGAGAGAGAGAGAGAGAGAGAGAGAGAGAGAGAGAGAGAGAGAGAGAGAGAGAGAGAGAGAGAGAGAGACAGACACAGACAGGCAGTATAAGAAGCCTAGAAACAAGTAGAGTGGTGAGAGAGCGTGGTGAGGTAGTGCAGGTCAGCATCTGAGGAAACGCAGCTCCCCCACATCTGATAAGCCAGTAGTTCTTAAACTTATTGGAGGTACTGAACCCTGCAAGCTTTATCAGTGCAGTAGCCGAACCCTTCGTAATTGGAAAAATAAAATATGATTTCTTCAAAACATAGGTATATATTTTATTAGTGCACAAAATGAACCATGCATCAGTTCTAAACAAAATCACTGTGTTCAAAGAACAAAACCAACAAAACATGAATTTCACACGAAAAACATAACTCAATGAATATTTCCTGCAAATCAATGTATGAAATGCTCGGCTGTACCTTGGCAAGTGCCATTCTCATGTCATTTTTACAACAAAGTCTGTTCCTTTTCTTAGTTTTCATGTCTACCATCCTCGAAAAGGATTGCTCTCAAAGATACGTTGTAACAAACGGAGTGAGTATCTCAGGGCTTTCTTGGCAATAAGAGGGTATGGTACAATTTGGTGACACCAAAACGTTGAGAGCGTTGTTGTTCTGAAGAGTTGTTGTTCTGAAGAGTTGCTGTTCTGAAGAGTTGCTGTTGAAGCTCTGCTGAAGTTCATTGATTTCGTCGAGGTATTCATCGTTGACATCTAAACGTGAACGGCTGTCCCACCCATGCTGGACATGATTCTGGTGGGGAAGTATCCGTCGAGAGACTTTGCGAGCTCATCTAAGTGCACGGCAGTTGCTTGCTTCAGCTCCTCAGGTACAGAAAAGTCTCTCCAATTCCAGACACGTCTTCGATCTTACTCACAGTCGTCCAGCAGGGGAAAGTTTGTGAAGTTATCATTCTCTGTTTGTCGTTTCCATAAAGGGAGCTTTTTTTTAAACCTTTTACACCCCAGCCTATTTTTTAGGCTTCTGCTCGAAAACATACCCACACTAAAAAAGGGTGTATCTCCTCTACCACAAGGGCTACTTGAATAATGTTGGTGTTATAATAAAAGTAAACACGCCTTCAGGTTTTCTTCCTTTTCGATGGTGTTGACTCCACCGCCCTGCATCTGTCGATTGAGATGATTGAGAGCATCGAAAATATCGGCCATGTACGCCAAAATGAGAATGAACTCAGAATTTTCGAAGCAATCTGCGTGACAATGTTTGTACTCTCGCAAAAACAGGGCTAATTCCACACGCATGGCAAAAACACGATTCAGCACGTTTCCCCGGGATAACCACCGAACGTTAGAATGGTACAGAAGTACCTCGGATTCAGAGCCCATTTCCTTACACATCTCTTTGAAGATGCGGTGCTTCATAGCATTATTTAATATAATTATATAATATATAATGTTTAATACTTCTGCCAGTTCTGGAGGCAAGGTTTTTGTTGCCAACGCATGCCTGTGCGGAACACAGTGTGTATCAATGATGTGTGGTGCATCAGATTTCACCAGCGCTCCAAAACCAGTGTCGTCCCAGCATGGCTGGAGTTCCGTCCGAACAAACTGCAGAAACCATATTCCACGAAAGATTGTTGTCTCTGAAGAAGTCATTCACGAGTTTCTTCACATCGACTGCCTTGGTTGTTGTTGTAAGAGGCTTACTAAATAAAAATTCTTCCTTTATCTCGTTGTCTTTCATATAGCGCACAAATACAACAAGCTGGCTTGGATTGGAAACATCGGTGGTCTCGTCGAGTTGGAGGCTGAATTTAGCTGTGCTTGAGATCAGATCTGCAACTACTTGAGCCAAGATGTCATCGCTCATGTTGTCTATTCTGCTGCTTATAGTGTAATTTGAAAGAGGAATTTGGGACAACTTATCTTCAGCAGCTTTTCCCAGCATGATATTCGCCATCTTCAACGCAGCTGGTTTTACGAGTGTTTCACCAATGGTGTGTGGTTTGCCCTGCTTTGTGATCAGGTGCCCAGCTTCGTACGATGCTGTGAGGATCGGTTTGTCGACGGGTACAAAGCCGAGAACAGGCAGAGTAGCCTTTTCATCGAATCTGTCTCTCTTCACCTTGAATTCAGTGAGCGTTGTGTTCTTGTATTTCCCATCTCTTTCAGCTTTAGGAAGTGTTCCTTTAGTTTTGCCGGTGCTAGACTAGAATTGCTCAACTTAGCATTGCAAATCATGCATTGAGGACGCTGGCTCCCATCATGTTCCTTTATAAATACATATTGTATGTATTCGTCCAACCACCAACCTTTCCTTTTTTGCTCGATATAGTTAGTATGATTGAAAGATTAAAAGGAAATCACAAATGACGTACAATCACAACAGCTACAAGTCGATTACTGAGCGCACCAAGTTCCCTGCAGCACAGATATCAAATATTATTCGCGGCATTCGCGCCTTAGAGGGGGTGAGTATTGAAGCCCATTCCCGCAACTGTGAGAAAAAAATGAGGATCCTGTAAGTCATAATAATGAGATACTAGTTGTGTATATATGATGATATCCTCCAATAACTTTCCTTGTAATACATGATCAAAGGATGGATAATCTAAGAGACTTCTTGAAACAGAGAAATGTTCCTGAGGAAACAATAGAGACCCTGGAGCACCATCTCAGAAAAGAAATGCTCTGAAAGCAATGAGACAAATACAAATAGGATGGATGCATTATGATAATGAAAAAGAGGCTTTCAAGCAAGTGAGAGCCAGACGAGGAGTTGGAACAAGAAAAGGTGTTTCAAAGGATGCTCAGAAGAGAGATTTGATTAGGAAGCAATTGTCCTGTTCTTTCCAGAAAGGAGAAACAGTCTAGGACCATCCATCCATCCATCCATTTTCAATACCGCTTATCCTCATTAGGGTCGCGGGGGCGCTGGAGCCTATCCCAGCTGACATAGGGCGAAGGCAGGGGACACCCTGGACAGGCCGCCAGTCCATCGAGGGCACATGTAGGGACATACAACCATTCACTCTCACATTCACACCTATGGGCAATTTAGAGATCAATTAACCTGCAGCATGTCTTTGGACTGTGGGAGGAAGCCGGAGAGCCCGGAGAGAACCCACGCTGCCACGGGGAGAACATGCAAACTCCACACAGAAGGACCGCTCCGACCGGGAATGGAACCCGCGGCCCTCTTGCTGTGAGGCGACAGTGCTAGCCACTACACCACCGTGCAGCCCCACAGTCTAGGACCCGTAACAGATTTTGTGTTTGATCTCAAAGATTATCAAGAGGTGACAGTTGACAATGGAATTACAGTTGGACAATTGAACACTGAAACAAAGCTCCCTCTTCTTAGGTTTTATTTGACCACACAGAATAAAACAATGGACAATCCACACCGTCATCATCTTTGGAGCGACAGGTGAGCTCTCAGAATCCGTCTTCCACTTCTTCTCTCAGTGTTGCTACGGCGCCGCCATCAGCTACATTTGAAACGATCAACCCTGAAGTGATATCTCTTGGAAGCACTAATTTTAATTGCACTCTATTCCACACACCGGTTGGGAGTGAGGATGTTTTTGAGAGCAGCAACATTGTTTTTGAAGGAGACTTTTCTGAAAATGAGCAATGAGAGTGAGAGGGTGAGGAGAATATTGGTTGTTCACAGAGGCAGGTACTGCCAGAGCTCATGGCACATTTCTACAACAGCGGTAATGGACTTCAAGATGTTGACATCAAAGTCCAGCTTGTTCTGCTAGATGGAACACTTGAGAAGGGGTATGATGATGAAGGAGCTGTGAGAGCATTTGGCCCCGCTACAGACCCCGCTAAAAAAGTTCTTCAATGCAAGTGCAGGACTGAGCAGTCAATATATTTGTAGTATCAATGCATGCTTTGCAACAGATGTTGCGGTATACAACCGAGAATCTGGAGCGAGGCTGAAAGTACAATATTGCGTCACACCTGAAGTCAGCATAATATGTGCACATCCACACCGACACGGGGTTTCCTCTGAAAACCGTGTTCCTTTTCAGCGCCCCGCAGAAGAGAGTTGGTGGAGTACAGCTGGAGAGGGTCTCATTCACTGCAATGTGATGATGTAAAGAGTGGAGCACACAGGAGGCGAATGCATGTGTGTGACAGCGTGGGAACGCGTCTGCGGCGGATGAGCAACATTTACTGTCAGACGGTCAAATCTGTATCGTAGCGGCTGCACTGAGAAATAAAAACTATTTTTGTTCTTCCTGTGACGTACAGAATACAGTTTCACCTCCTCGGGGTGTCTAAAAACAGCCCATCTGAGGAGGAGAGGCTACTCCTCGGATGAACTCCCAGGGATCCAGAGTCCACAAGGTTCGGGAACTAAGGGAGAGCCAGGACTAAAAATGAATGACGGAAGGCCGTGCATAGCACATGGACCACACCTTTGCAGCTGGATTGATGCTGAGTGAGGTCAGAAAGGAGGGAAAAAAACAAAAAATACTTTCACCCAATGAAGCTCAGGGAGCAGTGCTTCTTTGCTGTAGTGTTGACTCTTTAATTAAAGGGCTTCTCAAATGCCCTTAAAAAGACAAATGAGACTGCTCTTTGTCGTGATGCGATTGCTTCCTCTTCAGATCAAGAGCTCAGTTTAGCAACGTCTGACTGCATTTCACAATAATCACTAACCGACCCTTTTCATACTGTTTTTTCTTCAAACCATCTCAGCCTCACTTTTTGCAAACGTGATCCTTTCGTGTGTGTGTGTACGTGTGTGTGTGTGTGTGTGTGTGGCTCCCTTTGAAAAAAACAACCGCCGTGAAGCGTTCAATGTTGTCCTTGTGTCTCGTAACGCTGTGAAACTGCAGCCTACTGTCCCGATATTACCAGGAAACACTTTGACTTCAGAGAACTGGCGACAAGTTCCCTGAATGACCAGACCTGCGGCCTTCTCTTGTGAGTGTGTGTGGGCTTATTTCCCCCCCAGCCCATTCTCAACACACACACATAAAATGCACAACTCAACATACACATACATATAGATTTATCGTTTGCTGTACATAAGGCGAGTGGACATCTTACTTCGTACGTGTGGCCTTGAGTGGATCTATTTGTACCACGAGCCGCATCGCTGCATGAATGCGCCATTTCACACAGTTATCACAGCACACATTCACTCCCCTCGGCCATGCCTGGATTCACAAACCCTGATGGGGTTGGGTTTTTTTTGTCAGGGACAACCCCATCTCTTTACATCCTGGTAGTCCAGCTCCAAGGAGGCTGGTTTGGAAACCCGTGGGGCAACAAAGCCTGCACCTCTCCTCCTCCTCTTCCTCCTCTTCGCCTCATTACATCAGCTGGTTGACTTGAAAACACTAAACAGCACAGCGTGTACCACCCAGAGCTGTGGTGCAGAGATCATAGGTGGAGGTGCCCGGGTTCATTCATCCCTCAGCCCTCTGTGACACTTGTTTCATCGCATGCTTCGTAATGTCTTCGATGACTTGAAGAATGAGACGCGTCCCTCGATTCTTAAACCTTGTTGTCTTCTGTCCCTTTGAGGCTATTGTGTAACATGTGATTTTGAGGCTATATACATAATATTGACTTCACTTGACTCCTCTGTTATTTGAGAGAATTAGCCAAGCAGTAAACAACGTCAAAAGGGCTTAAGACGCCTACGGCTTGTGGCTTTTCCTAAGCTCCTTAAAACGGATTTAATTTCAAAGAAATTTCTCATTTTAATTAGAGTTTTATTTTTTTATTTGTGAAAAACACGCTAAAATGACACACGAAGCACCATTTTAAAAACGGACACTCAGAAAAGCAAAAAAACCTCAGTTCAAGTCTCCTTAACTCATGAACACATTTCCCACTTTGCACCCAATTTGCTGAAGACACAGTAATCAGTCATTTTGTTTTTCATTTCAAAACACGGCCCTTCCAAATGGCCCACACCCGTGGACCAATTGGCCCAAATACGTGTCTGAACACCTAATTGTTTGGTTGTGGACTTGTCAGTCAGGATGTAAGCACTTTAAAAAGACAGCAGGTCTCTTTACAACAACAATGGGAACCAACAGAGCAGCGACAGGCCCGTTTCCAAAAATGTGTATTAGCAATAGAAAGAAAGAAAAACCTGTAATTCATGTTTTCTTTTTAGTTACCACAAAGATGTTTAGTGTCTCCATACTATATTATATTTAGAATCAGTTTTGTTCAGATGTTCAGTGCAAAATGCCGCCTTTGGAAATGCATTGTTGAGAGAACGAGTCCTCAGGGTGCCGCACTGCTCATCTGCTGCTGTCGTGTTCGGTCGATACGTTCATCTGCTTCAACTGAACAGTATCTGTGGAAAAAGATAATCAATAGACTATTTCATTTAAAGTGTAGAAATGCTAAAAGTGTTTAGATAGTGCTTAAGTGACCTTAAAAAAAGCTGTCAGTAATAACAACACATCATTTAACATACTCAGCCCAGCTCCTGAGTATGCTGAGCTCTATTAGGCCACCTTTTATCTTATTAAATATATGACTGTGGGTTGAGCATTCCCATCGTATGATTCCCAGAGTCCAAAACTCACAAAGTATTAAGTGTTTTACAATGATGAAAAAGAAGTGTGCGCTTTGCATTTCTGCTTGACGAAAGCATTTTCACATTTTTAATTTCTAAACGTATACACATGACTATCTCTGCGCGTATGAGTTCTTTTACAAGTTTGTGTTTTACAAAGTGCAAAAACTGAAACGATTGATTCATTGCCGCACATTTTGTCCAATCGGTGGCTTTCTTATCTCGGTGCCCTTTCCAACCTGTCATCTCTCCCTTTGACTCAGAGTGAATCCGCCTGTCTGCCGAAGCATGAGAGCAGACGCTACTACGAAGTGCTGACAGGGGAAATGTTATTGATGTCACGGCGTCTGCCGGGGAATTTCCCCCAGAGTGCCGAGCAGGTTGATGTCCGTCCATTTGCATTCACCTTTTTTTTCACAAGACAACACAATAATGTTTAACTGCGCGTCTATGGAAACACGTCCCTGCTCACACTTGACAGTGGAATGGGGAAATCCTCCTGTGAATGACAATGAGGGCGAAACCCCGAGCAGCCTCTTCTCGGAGCCCTATTGAACGAGTGTGGGTCCATCATATCACTGATTTGGTTTTAGGAAGACTTTCCACGCCTCCTTTTATCCTCACTTCACACACTTTTTTTCTCCTCTTCCTTCGTCCTTGCTCTATTCAAGCCATTCAGGAAACAGCTTCTCCTTCCCCCCCCCCCCCCCCCCCCCCCCCCCACCCCCACCCACCCACACACACACACACACACACACACACACACACACACACACACTCTCTTTCCCATCCGTGTCACGACTCCTGGCTACAGATCCAGTCCCCCTCCTCCCCTTTCTCCCCTCTCTCGCTCTCACACTGGCGGGGGGATATGCAAATTCCTCTCTTTCTTTCCTTAATTGATTAATTGAAGCCAGGGCCCTTTGAAGGCCTTGTTTGTGCCCTGCTCTCTCTCTCTCTCTCTCTCTCTCTCTCTCTCTCTCTCTCTCTCTCTCTCTCTCTCTCACAACCTGCGTTCTTGTTCCCTCTGCATCGTTTGCCCTGATCCGTTCATGCATTTGGTGCAACAATAAAGCCACTGTAACAACTAGTGTGGTTGGCATCATGAACATCGCAGCAAACACCCATGAAGAGGAAACTGTTTGGCCCTGAAGCCACCAATGAGTCAGACACTGAAATCATACCTGGGCAACCTCTGAAGCTATCAGCACCAATTTATGCTTTCTCTCCATCTTATATTTGTCTCACACACACACACACACACACACACACACACACACACACACACACACACACACACACACACACACACACACACACAGTAGTGTTTTTATGACTTTTGGGGACTCACATTAATTTTCTGGATCATTACCCGACCAGCTACCGTCCTAATCCCAAACCTTACTCTTAGTTTTAGCCTAACCTAAACCTAAACCTATCAAACATCCACAAAACAGGATCACTTTGTCACAAAGCCACTATCACTAGGTAGCACTACAACATGAATCAATATTGAAGTATCTGTATTTATTTATTTATTCAGCATGAACAAAAAAAAGGTAACTTCTTCATTGCACGGATTGTGCACGCTCACAGAAAAGAAATCAGAAATGCTGCAGCATGCTTCAATAGGCAGTTTTTCTGTTGTTGCTATTTTTGCATGTGCAAAAAAAGAAGCAAAAGTATCTACAGCGATGCAAAACAAAACTATGCAACTATCGCCGACACAGAATTACTACAGATATAGTAATCTCTGCATTTTGCATTGGAACACCTGTTCTCGTTCACGCCACAACTTACGTCCTCTATTGCACACCTTGGACAGAATATTTCTGAGCCATCACCGGCAATCTTTAGCAAATAATGTCCAGATGTCCGGCATCTATTGCGTCCGGTGGGGACATCCGATTATGTGGTTGGGAGGGGTTTCCTCTATGGAGATGAGGAATGGAGAGTAAGGCGGAAGCACAGGTGACACCATCGTGGAAAGGGCCGTAAACCCCTCTGTGACTGGGAGAGGACGACGCAGTGTCCCGTACGGTTACACAACCGCCTGGATCGGCCTCACCTGGACCCTCTCCTCACCTGGCACAAGTCCTACAAAGAGGAATGGGAATACTTTGTCTACGTTGTATGTGCCAATTTGGAGGAGGGGGGTTATATTAGGAGTTGTATAGATATATATTTAATTTAAATACAATTTCTAGATGAATTTTAGTGGTATGTATATATGTACATGTATAAGTATAGTATGTAAACATGTGCTAACTGTAGAATAGATACACAGAGGATTTATTTTAGTTTGAGTGAGAACACTTTAGTTCACATCGACTTCTGTTGTGCTGACTCTGTGAAGACTTTTTAGAAAAAGCGAACTCGGTATTGAGAAATGCGTGTTACCAATTGTTTAAAAAAAACCCAACACTATGAGATAAGCTCCCCACTGAAGGGGAAGCCCAGTGGTGTGGCCCGCTCGTCAGTCCACCTTAGTCTCAGGTAGCTGAATCACACATAACACATATCTGACTCCCTTAACAGTTGACACCCAACCCCGTTCATTCCAGTCAATCTGATAAGAGCTGCGGTACAGCAGTAAATAAAACAAGTACCACTGAAAACACAGGATACTAGTTTATTATCAGTATCTAAGATCTATAATGCAAAAAAAAAACCCACAAACACTGAACATATCTAAACAGACGGATTAGCAGGACAGAACCGAAACGCAGAACACATTTTCCACGGAAAGGTGAGCAACTGTTGAATGTCAGAGCAAGCTTGTGTGTAGTAAACACACAAACCATTTGAGATGTTGATATTCTGAGCTGATATACAGGTCAAACACATTGACACCTTTTTTTTAACACAAAAGTCTCTCTCTTCCTCCACGGCACTCTGTATAGTTTAAAAAACTAAAGTGGCAGAGAACTCACAACTCAAATGTCCTTGTTTCTCTTTCAAATTGTCAAGAGCCTTTGCACAAACCACACTGCCTCTCACAACCTCACGGCTCACACATCTCTGCTGCACACAAGCCTGCTGACACATACTCAGACTCAACACTTGCTAAGACTTGCGAGGGGGGGTCAGAGTGCACCAGATTCTCTCACTTTTGGTTCGCTCCCCACTTTTGAATTACCTCTTGGTCTTGTTCATTGCAGAGCTCTTCTCCTCAGCGGCACTCCTCCTCCACTGGTAATCCGCACCGGCATCTGAGCGTGTCCCCTACAGCTCCATGGTTGACCCTGCTCCTCCTGCTCCTCCTGCTCCTCCTCCTCTTCTTCTGTGTCCTCTATGAGTGTATGTGCCCGGGGCAGCGAGAGTGGGCACAGGACGGAGAGCTGCCGGTCATCGACTCATCCAATCTCTCTCTGCTTGTCAATCTGCTTTGTGTCAGTCAACCTCTGTGATATCTGGAGGTATCTGTCAACCACAAATCAGCGACAAAACAGACTTCACGCTCCCTCCGCCTGCAACAAGGTGGACTCGCTGAAAGATGAACATTTTTAAAAAGTCTGAAAGTAGAGTGGGAGAGCTAACAAAAGACATTCACTTTCCCGTTCAACATAAACAAGTCAGCATCTTAAATGGAGGAACTGGCTCTGACAGATAGGGGAACTTGCATCAGTTTCTGTGTGTGCGTTTAACTGTGTTTGTATGTGCGTGTGTGCCCAAGGGGGAGGGGAGAGAGAGAGAGAGAGAGAGAGAGCGAGAGAGTGGTGAACACAAATGCAGTACCCATAGAGGAAGGAGGAGGAGAGCTAGAGGGAGATAGTGATGAGCAATCATCTGAGCACCATCAGTGTACTCCAGGAAACGACATCTGCGGTTCTTTTTCTCAGAGCATTAACACAGAAAACAAAAACACCCCCCAAAAAAATAGGCCACACCTCATTGTCACTTTTTGATGCAGTTGTTTTTCTGGGGGCACTGCCTGAACTTGGCGAAAGAATCGGTTCCTGAAAAGAAATCGTCAGTTGTCTGAGAACATTGTTGAATCATGACACGCATCCGTCTCCCCTCCTAGATTTGTTCACTCCAGGGTCTCAAGCATCTCCTGAATCACGTCCATCACCCTGATTTGTTCTTTTTTTTTTTAACTCTCTCTGTCATTTCTCAGGGTAGCAAGCCATTACACAGGGAGGTAGTGTTTGTGCTTGTGAATGTGGCAGTGCAGCTGGACAGGGAGACTCAAAGGCATCCTTGTTTTAACACACCAAGAGGAAGAGGCGACCAAACAGGGGACATTAATGTCCCCAAGTCTGCAGAGGTGGCTTCTTTGCTGCAGGAAGCTGACTGGCTGGCAGAGAGAGTGAGCGAGATGGCATTCAAAAGCAGGGAAAGATGCACCGAGCAGGAATCCTGCAGTCAATGCACGCCGGGTCCAAATCACCACAAAAAAAAGAAAAGAAAATGCATTTGGACTTGCTTTCGAAAGTAGATCAGTGAACGTCACAGTAGGGAACACAAATTGTAAGGCCATATTTCCTGGCAATGTGGTAATCTTACTGTAACATTAAGTAATAGTTATGTAAAACAGGAAGTGTTGCAATAAACACAACTGGTAAATATAAAGACATTTGACACATTTGACAAAAAAAAAAGTGGCCCACATGTTTATTATAATTCATAATTTCCATTTGAGCTTTTGCACTCCCCCTATATGGGACTTTGTTGTGTGACTAAAGTGTTCAGTTTGTGCATTTTGTTCAAGGTCATTTATTTTGATAATTCTTCCAAAAAACGGAAGTCTGTGAAATTGTACTGCCAGTAACGAAGAGTAGAAGTAACGGTAACTCTGTTGAGTTCAGACGACATGGCATAGTTGGCCGTTTAATGAGCGGACATGGTGCATCTGTTTAAAGGGAATTATTTTATTATGGGATGAATTCCTTTATTGTGTGTCGCTGTTAGCATACAAAATAAGCAAAGTAGTCTCGTGATGTAACGTTAGCGTTACGTCGCAGTCTGTTGGATATGTCGTTTAACTTCCCCGTTGTTTTAATTACATTTCAATGAAGCAACAAAGTAAACTACAACAGACCGTCAGCCGAGGCGTACCACCGTTTGCACCGTGACAAAGAGCGTGTCTTCGAAGCTATTGCTAATTAGTGGTCGGGGCCCCAATCACAGGTCACCGTGCAGCGACTTGACTTCACTTCTCGGTACGATGTCGCCCCCCTCAGGCGCGGCACCGCAACTGCATCTAAACGTGAGTTGGCAAAAAAAAAGAAAAAACGGCAACAGCAGGTCACTTCTGAATCAGGACTCATACTCCCAGAATCCACGTTAGTACTGCTTCAGTGGCGTGCCACCTCCGCCCCGCCTCCTCTCCTCCTCCTTACCCGCGGATGGAGTTGTATCCCGGCGAGCGGCGTCCCAACACGTCTTCGTATCCGCTGCCAGCTGCCGTTGCAGCGGGAGGGAGATGGGCAAGAAGGAGAGCATGCTGAAGGATGATGCCAGATGGAAACTGAAGAGGTAAAGGTGTGTGTGTGTGTGTGTGTGTGTGTGTGTGTGTGTGTGTGTGTGTGTGCGCGCGCACTGTCCAGAGGATGGTCACCGTTTCTGTGTGGTTTTTTGTCTGGCGCATCCCTGCTGCCCGATCTGACCATGAGGGGTGTGCCACATCCACTGTTGCCCTCGGGGATGCTGGCTGCCCAGACAGAGCTGTTGATATTGAGAGAAGATGGACTCTTTGGCAGTTGTATTATTCTGTAAGGGCTATTTTCTGGTACATTGTCTCATCATAACCTATTTGTAATCAATGTGTAACAGATCGTTTCAGAGGTGAAATAAGACTCAGGGTTTTTTATTCAGGCTGCAATGAGACTGACAGAGAAGCAGGATGGACACAGGATGGACTCAGATAAATTAAACATGAGCTTAGGTCTCTATAATAAGATAAATGCTACTCATGCCCGTCATAGTTTCCTCTACGCCCCAAGGTGACACCTTCAAATGGCTTGTTGTGTCTGATCAACAGTCATTTCAGGAGCTGAAACCTGCAAATGTTTTGACATTTGTTGCTTGATAATCGATTTACACAACTAATCAGTTGTTAAGAGTGACATTAATTTGCAGCTGATTAGTCACTATTCATACCAGCCAACCATCTCCACAAAAAAATGAAAGAATGGAAGGAAGGAAGGAAGAATCCCACTACTGACACTCAAAGAATACAATGGGGGAAAAAATAGCAGTAGAATAATTTCCTTTTGGTGAAATGCATCAACTTATTGACATTTTTGGATTCCTGCCCAGTGGTTCAGACACAGGACCTTTTAAAATCACTGCAAGGATCTTTCTTGCACGACAACAAAGGTGCGCAGCACCAAATCGTCTGGCGGTTGTTGACTTTGCTACGTTTAATTGGGCAGGAAGTACAAAAATAGTGTGGTTGTAATTATAAATCTCTGCTCTTAGCGCAGCGCAGACCTTTGCTACTTTAACAACGAGGCATACAATCTGTCATTTTATGGATACACGTGAAAGAGCACAGACAACACACACAAAACAACGATTGACGACATTTTTTTCTGTTTAAAAGTATACTGTAAATACAAATAATTTAAAACCCTTGGCTTCAAACTACAGCTGCAAACTTTTTAACTTCAAACTATGAACAATAACAACAGTTTACAGTATACTTAAATAAATATAAAGAAATACAAAACACACGCACACAAACAGAAATATGAGCAAATTTGGCTTCTCTGGCAAAATATGACACCTCTCCTGATTAATTGCATGTCCTGCACAGGAGAAAACCCTCTCAGATGGTGTCGATGAGGCCGGTACACACAGGTATGTATCTGAAGGTGCTTCATCCACCACCAGGCTGCAGGGTCTGGTCCTGATGGGATTGAAGGCAGACTTTTGGAGATCTGGACCTGTTCAGCGATGGAGAGGCACTGCCTTTAGTGGTCGTTGCCTCTCGAACAGCTTCTCTAGGGCTGACTTCTTGGCACACTTGGCACGAAAAATACATTAAAGTAGTTTTTAGACAAACATGCTTCAAAAGAAATGCATTAATTAATAACTAAATTAATTAATAACTAAAATAAATGTGAGGATATTTATTAGTCTTTTTGACGAATTGTATTAATGGAACAGATCTTATACAAATATTGTTTTTACATCACTTTTGTTTTTTTACCTGAACCATGGAGATTCCACAGTGGAAAAAGAATGCAGTCCCAGACCTGTGGAGTTCCTCCACCTGGTCTTTTGTTAAATGAGCCTTCTTTGCCAAAGTGAATGGGGTCACTGTTGAAGCTGGAGAGACAAAACACAAATAATGTTAAATATGTACACGCAACAGAAGCATCACTGCACATGCCATCGCTAGTTTCATTAACATGACACTGACTTGCTATGATGGCAGGTAAAAAATCACCTATCGTTAAGTCCGATTCGTACAAATTCCCCATCGCGTCTCTGCTGCATCCGTCCGGCACGACTCCTGGAGAGACCGTGACATTGAACAGATACAACCTCGCCAGCTGACTGCCAGCTGACTGCCAGCTGACTGCCAGCTGACTGCCAGCTGACTGCCAGCTGACTGCCAGCTGACTGCCAGCTGACTGCCAGCTGATGCAGGCGTCGGAACCATCCCAACATCTGGGTGCAGAGCAGCTAACGCTACGTTAGTGAGCTCATGCACCTATTACTGAAGGTGTTTTTGGTCCAGGGCAGCGGACTTATTCACTTTGAAGAGTTACGGTGTGTGTGTGTGTATCTGTTCTTACTGCACACTCCCCAAAGGCTACTTTCCTTTTATAGCCTCAGACATGTGGAGGGAGGTGTGTGTGTGTTGGAGTGGGTCAGCCTGTGTCAGGGAGTGGCCCACTTCTACAAACATGGCGGCACAGTGGGATGGGTGCCGTGTAACTGTGTGACTAGGTGCCTCCCCTCCCCTCCCCACCCTCATCTGTGGGTGGGGGATGCAACGAGAGGCCGAGAGGAGAGAGAAGCCGAGGGAGAGCCTCGCCAAACCCTCACTCTCTCTCACAACACCGTGAGAGCCACAGGACTCCCGCTGTCTTCCAGCACGCCCACACACACACCAGAGCGAGAGACACTGAGAGTGTGTGTGTGTGAGAGAGAGAGAGAGAGAGAGAGAGGGGGGGGGGGACAGAAAGGAGGGAGAGAGGTGCAACGTGGAGCGCGAGAGGGAGGGGACGTAGCAAAGGACATAAGAGAAAATAAATAAATCCAAATCCTGAACAGAAGGATTTTTGTCTTTTCTCCCGAGGAGCTGCGAATAACCCTCGGAGAAGGATGGCCGAAGGGGGAGAGGGAGAGGAGGAGATCCAGTTCCTGCGAACGGTAAGTCCTGCTCACTTTCCTTTTTTGGGCAACCGGCACTGGAGGAGATGAGGAGTTATGAGAACAGCGAAGAAGATAATTCGATTATTACTTTGCCGAAGAGAAGTGATTCAACTCGTGATCTAAAATTGTCTCATGATCTACCTCGGTGCTCTTCGGTTTCACAGCTCCTCCACTTGTATCACTTTTGCTTTTCTGGCATCGGGTATTTCAGTCAAATCTGTAGTTGCAGTTCTCTGAGCCAAGGCCCGCTTCTGTATATAGTTGACTATTTTTTGCAGTGCCCTGAATGTGCCATGACCTGCTTATCAGTGGCTCTCTTTAAACTTATTTTATTTTAATTTTTTATTTGTGAGCGCAGAAATCTAACCTACATTATCTGGTCGTATTTTGATCATTTTCTCGTTCTGGGCTTAAGGATAGATGACGTTTATGCGTGCATAAATGTGTGTGTGTGTGTGTGTGTGTGTGTGTGAGAGAGAGAGAGAGAGAGAGAGAGAGAGAGAGCCCAGATAGATGGACAGGGGCTGGTGCATCTGTTAGCATCGTTATCTATTTTTATCTGAGGAAAGTAGAGCCTGTCAGTGTGGGGCGAGGCGGCAGAGCAACATGCTGCCCAGGGCCTGCAGCGGACAGCTGGCCGAAGGCCACGCGTCTCTCTCCGGGAGAAGCCGACACACACGGTCACAGTGGAGACGTTTCCTCTTCACGGTGTCCAACTCGACGGGGGAGGACCCTGACAAAATGACGTAAAACTGCTGAATTCAAGTTGAACTGATTATATATTTCTTTATACATTTTTCCCCATGCATTTGAATTCATAATCAACCACCTTTTGAACCCTAAAAAAAGACGATTAGGAGGAACTCTTTTTATTATTATTATTATTGACACCAGTAATCACCTCAAATTCCAGCTTGAGCTCCACGATATGTTTGAAATTATTATCAAAAGAATATCAGTATGATAATTAAGTGTTATAATTAAGTAAATTTGACTTTTCTGTCGTTATTCATTGCATCAGACGGACCTCTTTGACTATATACAACTGAAACTTCAATTGTGTTGGTTTTTAATGAAACTTTTCTTGAAATCAAGGATTTAGTCCAAACATTTGATTGATGTTTGATTGACATGATACACTTCCAATGAAAGCAGACATGCAACGGCAATCTCATCCCCTCAAGAGACTCATCTCTGCATCGACAACAACCCCCACGGTGAAATGTATTTCTGTTAGTGCGTCGCTCTACTTCTAGTTAGCTGTGAAATAATAATCCAGGCTCAACAAAGCCCTGACCGCCAGCTCCATGTCAGCTCATAGGCTCCCCAATACGCCGTTGCAGAGCCGTCGCTTTCCGTTAGGAAACGATAAACAGTGTTTTCTCCTCCTCACAAAGAGACGCTTTGAATGCCCTCAGCGGGTTTGTCCTTTTGGCGACAATGAAACTATTAGACACCAAACACTTCAAAAGGAAAAAAACAATGCAGCTACAGGTGAATTATTAATGACTCGTGCACTTCAATGGCTTTATCTTTGACACCGGCGCTGCCGGGAGTCAGGGGTTCAATCCCCACCGGGAGACAAGGGGCTAACAATGTAAGCCATCACGGTGCTGTGACAATCTTTAAGCGTCCATCTTTTAATTAGAGGCCAGTGATGGGAGGCATTGTGTGAGTCAGCTGTTTTTTTTCTTTCTCGTGGTTAAGTTGGAGAAGCTGTTACATCATCTGGACCAGCCCGGGCCTGGAGTCATACATTCTCCTGGTATCGACTGTTTACAACTGTTATAATGCGTATGCCCAGGTTCAACCGGGGTTTAGTTCCGCCCCTCAGCATTTTTTCTCTAGAGGTCATTAATATATATTAATTAATTAATTATTAATTAATTATTTTGGTTGTTAAATCCCTTCAGTCCCATCGCCAGGCTCTTGAGTGTAATGACGCAACAAGCACACACACTCTACAGTAGGTTATTCGGGCTTGCCCTCCTCCCCTGTCATAGTAGTTACCTCCAATTTGAGAAAGTCGTTGTTGTCTATTTGAGGAAGAAGCTACAAATAACAATAATATTAGCACCGTAATCCTGTCAATTCTTTTATTTTTGATGTTTTTTTTCTCTGTTATGCCACTTGTTTTTCATCCCTGCTGGGAATCCTCCAAATCAGTTGAAAGCCTGTGTGTGAGTTTGGGACTACAAGGCGAGGTGGTTGGGATCCTTTAAATGCTGAATCCTGCTGGGCCTGGCAGATGGGGAAAGATGTTCTGCGTTTCGCTCTTCTCCCCCCGCACACCTCCAGTAATCGTTTTTTCACATCGCAAAAGGCCACTCACAGATTACTCAGCAGTGCTGCTCCAGTCTATTCTGGGTTTCATTGTGTTATTCTGATACAACCCGGGGCCCGTGACTCACACAGCGCTGTTGTGTGACTCAAAGAGTTGTACGGTCCACACACACCAGCTGGTGGGGCTTAGGCCTGGCCTACTGTACAGTAGCAGGTAACTTCCATGTTGAACAACAGGTATCTGATCATCAACCTCCTCTTTAAAAAAAAAAACTAAAACAAACTACGTGCGAGCCTTTCAGCCCCCACCTCAGCTGTCAAAGGATGCGCTGAGCTTGCAGTATCCAGCAGTCTTACCTTTAGGAACAGTGACACAGACAACTGAAACACACCAGCGTCTACACCAGGTAACCCAGAGTTCAGACAACGACACCGCTTCCTAAAAGCGTTGTCACTGTTTCGCGAATGCCACACAACGTGGTGTGAACCACGCGGCCGAGAGACTGTTCGAGGAGTATTTCAAGATCCTTTTTTTAGCCTGCCACTATAAAGAGCGCACACTCTGGAGGGAGAAACCAGAAGAGTCGGTGTCCTACTTGCCAGCATCCTTCGGGAGAAGCGGCGGTGTGTGTGTGTGTGTGTTAGTGTGTGTGCTCGTCCCCGGTGCTTGTCAAGCGAACACGAGATCTTTTTCGTTGTTGTGACCGTCAAGTGACAGAATGTTTGCAGGAGGCACTGATTTGGTGATTTGCAGGTTAAAAAGGTGTGTTGTAATAACTTTTAGACAGCTGTATCTCAATCATCAACTCATTTCTAGCGAGACGTAATGGAGACAAGCAGACGGAAATGAACAATTCAGTGCTCACTGGGGAGGATCTATGTTGTGGGCAGGATTGTACAATTTGAGAGGTTTCATGTTGTTGTTGTTGTTGTTTTTTACTTTAACTATGCCTTCAATTCATAGACAGTAGAGGCCGCATGGGGGAAGTTGTGGTTAGAGGGTGCCTGTTTTCAACGGTGACTTTTTAGGTGGTGCTTTCTAGAGTTGGGGCCAGTTGTTCGTTCAGCTCCAAGTTGGTACAATACCCACATTTATGAAGCTCCGTGCTTTGATTGGCAATGAGCGAATTAAGTCATTTTGAAAGGAAGTGTGTAATTTATTAGGTGAAAAACCTTTTGAGTGTTTGTACATACTGTATATTCAACAATTTAATTCTCGAATGTAGTGAAGTTTAAACATAAAAAGACTGAATAAGGTATTTGAAAGGATTCTGATTGGATGAGTGAATTCAACACTTAGATGATGAAACCTACCGAATGACCGGCCTCACGTGACGATGATGATGTAAAAAGTGTTTCCTCTCTCCAGCTCTCTTTCACTTTAATCATCCATAATAGAAGTTATTGAGGGAATTAACAGAGTGAAGAAAGTTGTTTGTGTTTTTGTTGTTGTTCAGAATGAACATATATTTTAACCAAATAGTGAATCAGCAAACAAATCAAATAGATTCAATCTGATACAAAAACTTCAGGGATCAGTCCGATCAGCTGCAGCGTCCAATCAAATAACTGATGAACAATAAGGGGGCGTGTCGGCCGCTAAAACACTTCCTGGAAGGCTGCTCTCGTGCATCCTCGATGACTCCTCAGAGGTCCCTCCTTGCTCCTTGCTCCTCTTTCCTCAGAGCAGAAATAAGGGGTTTGGGACAGCTGTCAATATGGCGGTGCAGAACCACTTCCGGTTTAAGCAGAGGAGCAAGGAAATACAAATAAGATACTTGGTATGTATAACACAGTTGCTTGTCTGCCTGTGAGCGGATTGGTTTCTTCAACTGGTCATGAAGTTGTTGAACATGTCCTTGTTTGGGTTCTTCTCCTGCTGCCTCTCTCAGTCAGCGGCCTGGTATCATCAAAAGGTAACAAAAGCAGGTTGTACAACCTGGAGGCAATAGAAATGCTCTGCATTCACCTTTAAACTCCACCTTTAACCCCTCTTTTCATCACTCGCTCTTCTCTTTGGGGGTGCTGATTTTTCAATTCGACAGTTGAGATGACACTGACAGCTACATATTTCATTTGGTTATACTGCTGCCTATTTCTGCTAAGCCATTGAGTCCACCTTCCTTATCCCAAGGCCTTTGTCCCCTCTCGTTCTTTAACACACACATGTACACACATTCAGTGCAATCATCAGGCAGCAGATGAGGGACGGGGGGTGGGGGGTTGAGGGGTTGAGGGGCTGAGCAAAACAGGGCTTTAGAAGTGCTGAGCTCAGGAGATGAACACGTCTGCAGCAGGGCCACACACACACACACACACACACAGCACCTGCTAGTCGGCCTGCTTTGGTCACAACAGTGTACACAATAAACAGGTGGTCTGCTCTCTCCGGCACGAGACACAAACACAGACAGAGAGAGGGGGAGATCCTGCAGAAGTGTGATGCAACGTGTATGCGTGCGTTAACTGGTTGGACGGACATTGAATAGTTTAAAATACACGTGTTTTGGATGTATTAATCTTATGCAATCTAAACATCAAATCCATATAAATGTGTGCCATCATAATCGTTGCCTATTCTATTAATACTTTTTCATTTTGTATTCAGGAGTTAATGGAAGACAACTTTCTGAAACAAACAGCTCGGTGTGCACAATGGCTGGCAGGGATCGATGTGATTAGTTGTAAATGCAAAACCACTGGCATTGGTCCCTTTACATTTGTATTTGTTAAAGAGCCTTTTAGAAGCTAACACAGCATAAAGTGTGTCGGAACTAAACGAGAATGTGTGAGTTGTTCCAGAAAGGAGAAATAATTTGAGGCCGTTTGGTTTGAGGCACTATCTAACAATATGGTCTTGTTGATGAAGACGTTTGAGCGAAGGCTGAGATGAAGATGAAGATGAACTCTGTGTGCTTTGTGGACTTCAAGAGAGGTTTAAGGATCAGCCTTTTGTAGTTAACTGGGCAAACGTAAACAAGATTTTAACCCTGTTTTCTCAGGCTGTTAAGCTTCCTTTGGACTATGGGATGTTGCTCGTCTTGCACAATACATCCATCTGCATTTTAACTGCTTTTTGGATTACACATCAGGCCTGCAATGTACTTTGCTCACTTGTTAGGCAAATATTTCTTCTGTTTTTTTTAGAGGAACTTATTTTGGATTGAGGCCAGCTAAAATAATGTCTTTACACCAGTGTCGTCCTTTAAATTGCGACTGTCTGTCAATTCAATTCAATTCAATTCAGTTTATTTTGTATAGCCCAATATCACAAATTACAAATTTGCCTCAGAGGGCTTTACAATCTGTACACATACAACATCCCTGTCCCAGGACCTCACATCGGATCAGGAAAAACTCCCCAAAAATAACCTTTCACAGGGAAAAAAGTGAAGAAACCTTCAGGAGAGCAACAGAGGAGGATCCCTCTCCCCGGATGGACAGAAGCAATAGATGTCATGTGTACAGAATGAACAGAGTTACAGAGTTACATAAACACATTACATGAATATGACAATGTATGAATGGAACTCCAATCCATGAAACAGAAGGAGGTAGAGAGGAGGGGGGGCGGGGCGATCAGCAGGGCCAACGCGAGACCGGTTCACCAGGCATCAGACACCTCCAGGTCCAATGGACCCTATGAGACGTGAAGTCACAAAGACTCCGGGGAGGAAGCAGAGTTAATAAGGTGCAATGGAGAGATGTAAATTCATCCATAAGGAGAGAGAGAAGAGGAGATAGGTGCTCAGTGTATCCTAAAACATCCCCCAGCAGCCTATAAGCCTATAGCAGCATATCAAGGGGCTCGACCAGGGCAAACCTGATTCAGCCCTAACTATAAGCACTATCAAACAGGAAAGTCTTAAGTCTATTCTTGAATGAGGTGACTGTGTCTGCCTCCTGAACTGAAAGTGGAAGCTGGTTCCATAAAAGAGGAGCTTGATAACTGAAGGCTCTTGCTCCCATCCTACTTTTTAGGACTCTAGGAACCACAAGTAGCCCCGCATTTAGTGAGCGGAGCTCTCTAGTGGGGCAATATGGTACTACAAGCTCCTTAAGATATGATGGTGCATCACCAATCAAGGCTTTGTAGGTGAGGAGAAGAATTTTAAATGTGATTCTTGATTTTACAGGGAGCCAGTGCAGAGCAGCTAATACAGGAGTAATGTGATCTCTTTTCTTAGTTTTTGTGAGTACACGAGCTGCAGCATTCTGGATCAACTGGAGGGATTTAAGAGACTTATTAGAGCAGCCTGATAATAAGGAGTTGCAGTAATCTAGTCTGGAAGTAACAAACGCATGAACCAGCTTTTCTGCATCTTTTTGAGACAAGATGTGCCTGATTTTTTAAAATGTTACGTAGATGAAAAAATGCAATCCTTGAGATTTGCTTAACGTGGGAGTTAAAGGACAAGTCTCGGTCAAAGATAACGCCGAGATTCTTTACAGTGGTGTTGGATGCCAGGGCAATGCCATCTACAGAAACCACATCACCAGATAATTGATCTCTGAGGTGTTTAGGGCCCAGTAAAATAACTTCAGTTTTGTGTGAGATTAACATCAGGCAGTTGCAGGTCATCCATATTTTTATGTCTTTAAGACATTCTTGAATTTTAGCGAGCTGGTTGGTCTCTTCTGGTTTGATCGATAGATATAATTGAGTATCATCTGCATAGCAATGAAAGTTTATGCAGTGTTTCCTGATAATATTGCCCACAGGAAGCATATATAAGGTAAATAAAATTGGTCCAAGCACAGAACCTTGTGGAACTCCGTGATTAACATTGGTGGTCATCGAGGCTTCATCGTTTACAAATACAAATTGAGATCAATCTGATAAATAGGATTTAAACCAACTTAGTGCGGTACCTGAAATGCCAATCGACTGATCCAGTCTCTGTAATAGGATGTCATGGTCAATGGTGTCGAACGCAGCACTAAGGTCTAATAATACCAGTATGGAGATGAGTCCTTTATCTGATGCAATTAGGAGGTCATTTGTAATCTTCACCAGTGCTGTCTCTGTGCTGTGGTGTTTTCTAAATCCTGACTGAAACTCCTCAAATAAACTATTCTGATGTAGAAAGTCACACAACTGATTTGCGACTTCATTCTCAAGGATCTTAGAGAGGAAGGGAAGGTTAGAGATGGGTCTGTAGTTAGCCAACACCTCTGGATTAAGAGTGGGCTTTTTCAGGAATGGTTTAATTACAGCTACTTTGAAGGAATGTGGAACATGGCCTGTTAGAAAAGACACACTAACAATATCCAGCAGAGAGGTGCCAATTCGTGAAAGTTTGCTTTAGTTTGCGGGTCTGAGGGTTATACCAGGGAGCAAACCTCCTTTGCCTCACTGTCTTTTTCTTCAGGGGGGCTATCAAGTCTAGTGTCATTCTCAGTGAGCCTGTAGCACTATCGACAAGATGATCAATCTGGGACGGACTAAAGTTAGCACAGGAGTCCTCCGTCACATTGAGACGTGGTATTGAATCAAATGCAGAAGGAATTGCTTCTTTAAATTTAGCTACAGCACTGTCAGTTAGACATCTGGTGTAGAAACTTTTGACTAACGATGTACACTCCGGGAGTATAAACTCAAAAGTTATGAGGTAATGGTCTGACAGAAGAGGGTTCTGTGGGAAGACCTCCAAATGCTCAATGTCAATGCCATATGCAAGAACAAGGTCGAGGGTGTGGCCAAAGCAGTGAGTGGGTTTCTGTACTCTCTGACAGAAGCCAATCGAGTCCAACAATGAGATAAATTCAGCACTAAGGCAATCATTATCAATATCCACATGAATATTAAAATCTCCTACAATAATAACTTTATCAGTTTTAAGGACTAAACTTGATAAAAACTCTGAAAATTCAGATATAAATTCTGAATATGGACCTGGTGGCCGGTACAGTATAACAAATAGAATTGGCTGTAATGTTTTACAGGTTGGATGTGAAAGACTAAGAACAAGGCTTTCAAATGAGTAGTAGTTTAGTTTAGGTTTAGGATTCATTAATAGGCTTGAGTCAAAGATGGCTGCTACTCCACCTCCTCGGGCGGTGCCTCGAGGAATGTGAGTATTAATATGACTTGGAGGAGTTGATTCATTTAGGCTGACATATTCTTCATGGCTCAGCCAGGTTTCAGTAAGACACAATAAATAAATGTGATTGTCTGATATTAAATCATTTACTAATACAGCTTTAGATGACAGAGATCTAATATTTAGGAGTCCACATTTAATTATCCTGTTTTGTTGCACTGTTGCACTAGTGCCCGCTCTGGCCCCCGGGATGCATATGACTTTGGTCCCTGGCTTCGCTATCTTCACGTTTCTGACTATGGAGCTACCTATAACCAGAGTGGGTTTTTCAGAGGGTGGGTCACTGAGTGGGGAAAACTGGTTCGAAACGTGAAGATGTTGGCGGTGCTCAGTGGGCTTCTGTTCAGAGGCTAACGCTAAAGGCTCCAGACTTATTGTCTTTTCAAAAGACAGGCGGCGTAGTGTTTGATGTGTGCTTGTGTGTAGTAGCAGCTTAACTGAGCCGGAGGGGAAGGAAGCCCGTGTTTGTTGGCTGTCAAAACGATGTGTGTCAATGAAATTTAATATTAGTGTTTCTTCCAATCTGATTTGTGAATATCACCGTTTAATCCGAGAGGACCCAGTAACGCGTAAAATCGTAAAATATGGGAACGTATTCAGGCTATTTTGTAGATATTTCCTGGCCACCGATTAAAGGAGTTTTGGGATATTTTGCATACACTCCAGTGTTGCTGAAACTTGTAACACAATAAACTTTAAGAGACTTTAAAAAAAGTGTAATTCGTTCTTTAATTTCACCACTTCAGTCACTCAAAAAGTGATCTGCTTTTTTGTGGGAAGCGATCGGCTGATTTCTTTTTTTTTGCCCACCGAACGTGGAATCTAGCCATAATCTAAGCATCCATGTTTTCCTGTGCTCAATGCCCTCCCTCCCTGTGAGCGAGAGAGTGCTCTTTCTCCGAGCGAGAGCTCCAAGTATCGGCTGGTCAGCAGAAGGAGGGAATGTGATAGTGACAGGTGCAGCCCCCTAAAATAGGAGAGGAGCCGAGGGGGAAGGCCCAGGCAGAGGTAATGGGAGAGAAAAGAGGGCCGCAAACGAGAGGAGCACAGAGAGATGACAGAGAACATCAAACGGCACAAAGATATAGCCTATGCTGTTTTGTCCAATTGTATGGGTATTTATTAATGACATCATTGTTGTTTCATTGTCAGCCAGTGAGCAGATACCTTTTCTCTCTCTAATATTGCAGCTGTAAAAATCTGCAGCCTGAAGCTATAGGAGCAGGATACATTTCATAAACAATTTCACCATTCAGATTGAAACTTCTCTAGGCTTTGACATACGTAGAAATGAATTAAACTGGTTGTATTATGATGCCAACGCTGAGAGGTAAGAAGCCTTTAATACAAACAGACTGAATCCTTTTCTTCTTCTTTGGTTTGGCTATTTTAGAGGCCATGTGTGAGAGATGGTGTGTAGATTAGGGCCATAACCTTAACTCTCAGCCAGACTTTTTATATTCACACTTGGTGACTCGTTTGGTGTCCTTGGGCAACACAGACCCTTAACTCTCAATCTACCGTGTCTTTGGGGTGGACCTTTTATCAGGGCAATAAAAAGAGTAATCTAAACAATGCTTTAGAGGAATTATGAGGGAAATTAGAAATGTTTGAAAGAAAGATTCAAAATAAGGGTCAAAGAGAAAATAGGCAGGTTGTTTGGGAGATTGTATTCTTTATTTTAGCAAGTACAGAAGAAAACATGAGAGACTGCATGGCTGAGGACTTCAAACTGCAGTCTGTGATGAAGGATCATGATAGTGCACCTGCATGGTCTCTGACAGTTTTCAAAGGGAAACCCCATCACCACTCTCTCCTCTGCCTTTATTGAACTGTTCCTCTCCTCCACCCACGTACCGCGCAATGTGCTGCCCCTCACTCTTTTTATGTCGGCAGAAATACAATCAATGTCCCGAGGTGGCCTGTATCAGCACATTGTGGTCAGAGTGTGGGGCAGATATCTGCAACGTAAACAAAGAGTGCAGAACGGACCAATTTTGCATCAGTTTGCTTCCTGCGCAGGACGGGTGGGCGGGCGGGCGGCGTGCCTGCTTGTCCGGGGGAACCCTAGCTAACCTCTGTGTGCACCAACAGTCGGGCCCTAGAGAATACAAAGGTGTCTGCTTTCAGGCGCTATCTGTGCCTCTGGCTGTTAATCTTCGCTGCATTACACACCTCTATTGGTGCACAGTCTGTTTGTGTGGCTGTCTTGTCAGTTTACATCCAATTGTCTCGTCTTCTCCCTCTGACCCCAAACGTTCACACAGCCCCGGACGCTCAAGCTACAAAGTACACGGTTGGGCTGTAACTCGACAACCACCGTGGGTTTCACGTCCTTTGCCCAGCACGCTTCTGCTTTGGACAGAAACCCTTAGTTGAACTGAACAGCATGGGGTTTGTCACTGTCGCCTACTTCCATTTTCTGTGTTATAAATAAAGTTGAAAAAAAAGCAACATCCAGCTGCCGTCGTGTCAGTACCATCGGATTCTCTGAGCACTGTGGTCGTCTTTTCCTAAATCCTGATTAATTCTCCCTCACATCTTTCCTTGACCTTATGACGTTTTCCATTGAGCTCAAGGTAAAGTGTTCTTTGACTAATTGCCCACAGCCCAAGTCTGTTCATTTGATCAATGAAAAGTTGTTTCCTTGTCCCTTTTTACTGTGACCCATAAAACACTCTATTCTATTCTTGGCTTCCCACAAACGTTCACGTGCCCACTTACCAAGAGGATTTGCAGTTTGTTCAGCAGTTTATCAAAATCCAGACCACATATTTCTATAAAAGAATAATAGCCCTTTATTTGTTTTATCTCACTTTCGAGAACATATTTACAGAATGATTTGCGTAGATGAAAAAACGATTATTAATTAGATGGCGTATTCTCTGCGTCCTCTACCTTTTTGATCTTGCCCAGAGAGGTAGAAGGTTTGAAGCAGAGTAAATCTGCAGTGTGAGACTGTGGCTGTAGAAATAGATGGATGGATAAACATTGGGCCATACATCGTCCATGGCTGTCATCCGATCGCACATCTCGCCTCGGAGCAGTGAGTCACTTGGTTTCTTCAGTCTTCTTTTAGACACCCACAAGCTCAGCCCTATCTCTTAATGGGGACGGCAGTCTGAGTCCGTATGCACTGTCCTCCCCAATGTGGCCAGTTTAGCCCAGTTTAACCTTCTCGCTCAGCCCAGTTTCAACTTCTCGTCTCAGAACGTCCTCATAACCAAAGATCCAATGCTGCTGTCGTGCATATAGCTACTAATCTCGGTTTTGAAGTAGTGTGAGTTGTAGGTGTTGTTGGTGAAATTCCACCCCCTTTTGATGGGGAACTCGATCCCTCTCTTGCACAAGACCTTGAGATTCACAGATTTTGCCTGAAAGCCCTGTTTCTGCGGTCCGTGTGCGGTTTTAGTGACACATTGAGTCTCACATGGAGTAGTGTTGCTCGAGTCTGCAGTGAAGGAGAAGAGGGCGCATTGCTCCACTTTCCAGAGTGCAAAGCAGGGAACACGAGGACGGGACAGGAGGAGACATTTCAAGGCTGAGGAGAGATAGATGAGAGGCCAGCCAAAGGAAGCGGGGGACACTCTTCAGCCAAAGAAATACTAGAGGCCTCTGGCTATGGGAGAGGAGTCGATGTTATGAGGACACGGCTCTGCATCACTTTCCATGCTCCTGCCGTGTGCAACAAGCATGCGTACTCCTGCGCCTGTTCTCCTGAACGCCATAAGTCAGGGTTCATGTGGCTGAATCACAAGCAAACGGGTCAAGAACGCGAAGGCAGAATGATTCATTCGTCGCTGGGTGAAAGGTGACAAAAGTCCGGAATCTGTCCAGAACTGTAGCGAGGAATATTTAATTGGGTTAAGTGATGCATCCACTTGCATAGTGACAGATTAGAAGGAGCAGCTGGGAATGTTGAGGGTCAGGTGTGGGTTTCACAGGGGGGAGGGGGGTGTTTATTGCTGTATTTACAGTGGCCTCTGGAGTGTCCGAGGTCTGACGAGGAGTTGCTGTCTTGTGGATTTGAGTTGCTTGTGTCTTTTGTACTGAGAAGAGCTGTTTGCAGGCAGACATTTCTTTAAAAAAAAAAAAATTGTATGAATTATATGAATAGCAATAAGCAGACTCTTGAAACCTTCTTTAGTTGTGTAATCTGTTAGAGTGAGCATCATGTCTGTCTGTGTTATTTTCTTGTTGTGCGGCAGTACAAACGTACAATGACAAAATAACGTTATGTCAAAAGACACACAAATAGATAGCCACCGATGAAAATGTCTCCTGGAGTTTTTTGTTTTTGTGTTTTTCTTTTATTTCATTCTATTGTTTTCCTCTTCAGCACTCCTTATGAAGCATGTCACTTTAGTGAATAAAAGTAATATGCTTTATTCAGTTTCATTCAAGAAGTGCCATATAGACACAAAAAGGTTGTGTACTAAAATATGAAAAAGTGGGTGTTTCAGGGACTTCGAAATAGACAAAATTAACTTAATGGTGTGAACGTTTACCATTTACTGGTCGGTCTACGTTCCAACCCTCACCTATGGTCACGAACTCTGGGTCGTGACCGAAAGAACAAGATCTCGGATACAAGCGGCCGAAATGAGCTTCCTCCGTAGGGTGGCCGGGCTCAGCCTTAGAGATAGGCAAAGGAGCTCGGACATCAGGGGGGAACTTGGAGTCGAGTCGCTGCTCCTTCGTGTCGAAAGGAGTCAGCTGAGGTGGTTCGGGCATCTAGTCAGGATGCCTCCTGGACGCCTCCCATTAGAGGTTTTCCGGGCACGTCCAACTGGTAGGAGGCCCCGGGGAAGACCGAGGACACGCTGGAGGGATTATATCTCCCGGCTGGCCTTGGAACGCCTCGGGATCCCCCAGAATGAGCTGGAAAGTGCTGCGGGTGAGAGGGAAGCCTGGGTCGGCCTGCTGAACCTGCTGCCACCGCGACCCGACCCCGGATAAGCGGCTGATAATGGATGGATGGATGGATGGATGGATGGCGTGAACGTAAAATAAAGTGTCCTAAAAATGAAAGACCAGTGACTCCAAGTATTTTCTTTTGTGTGTCGTCTGCAGGATGACCAGGTTGTTCTGCAGTGCACTGCCTCCATCCTGAAGGAGCAGCAGATTAAGCTCTGTCTGTCCTGCGAGGGCTTCGGGAACCGTCTCTGCTTCCTGGAAACCACATCCAACGCTCAGGTAGGATGCTGCCCCCCTCGCTCCTCTTGCTGTCTGTCCCGTTCTGTGTGTACTCACCGACTTCTTTGTTTTTCCTCCTTGCCGTACATGCGTCGGGCAGAATGTGCCCCCGGACCTGGCCATATGCAGCTTTGTTCTGGTGCAGTCCCTGTCGGTCCGCGCTCTACAGGAGATGCTGGCCAACACGGTGGAGATGACTGAGGTAGGACTCCAGAACGGGGATAAAGAAATGATTAATGGGTAGAAGAGTGTATGGAGAGGGGATGGGGACTGGATGTAAGAGATCCAGTTGGTGCTATAGAGGAATTTGGCTCATGAATGACACATAAAGAAATTGACTGATATAAAGTATATTTCTGAAAAATATATCCGTTCTTTTTATAATGTATTGGACTCAAAATCAGATTTTGTTGACAGATTAGCATAGGCACACCATTTTTTTGGGCTGGGATTTATACATTTGTTATTGATCCTCCATGTGACTGTGGCAACAAAGCATATTTCCTAAAGATCATTTATTCCGCTTATTCCAGCTACGGAGGTCCTATTTGAAACCCAATTTTATTCCACTATTATTAAAATACATTACGTATACAAGGTTTACACAGAAGATGTTGCTTTACAGACGAGAAATAAGGGTTTATGTGTTCCCTATCATTTGAAACGTGTCTTTACCATTGTATTTACTAACTGAACTCAAACCTGTAACATGTTAGTCCATGTATTAGAGGATTTAGGTTACAGGTGCCAGTCCTGTTTTTCTTTTAGAGGAGCTACTTTTCTTGTTTAAATATGGATCACAGATTGGCTGTTTCTCCATCATAAAGCGTATAGTGTACATGATGATCCTTCAGTCTATGTGAGCGCCATAGATGAACTCTGCTTTTATTTTCTTATGATTTAAAAAGAAACTTTGATCTGACACCTTCCCCCCCCCCGCTTCCCTTCTTGCTCCCTGCCAAGCAGGCAGTCGATTTGGACCAATGGGTATGTCTGTTAATGTGTCTGTTGTCCTGTAACGTGTGTGCCGACCAACCCGGCAACAGTCCTCGTTCCTCTCCTGTTGCCCACTCACTGTCCTCCTGAATGAAACAGTGCTGTATCATTCACACATACTGTATCTATCCATGCCACTGTCTTTAGATATGACCTTAATGCTGCTACTGAACTTACTGGAACGATGGAAATAAAAACAAAAATGCTTTATTGAAACATTTGATCCCGCAAGGTGTGGCAATGCCTCATTTATTCTGTGTTTTCATGCAGAAATATTACCAGCACATTTGTCTTCTTGTGTACCTCACTCTGCTTGATGTTCCCTTTTTTGTTTCAGCACATTTGTTCTTTGTTGACGTCCAGTTCATTTCTGTTCCCCTTTGTATACAGAACATGTTTTCACACTGCTGCAAAAAATGACCCGACATCCATATACAAGTTTAATATGTTGGTGTATTTTTTTTCCGTTGCATTAACTTGCCAAACATATTTAAAATCGCATCATTCTGATATAACTGTGGCAATCCAGCTATCTGCCTTTAAAAGGCAAGTCCCTGAATCAGTGAGCAAGCTTTTGTAGACTCAATGATTCTCTCACTAAATTATTGTTGAGTGTTGATGCAAAACTAACGTACTTATCAGTTTACCAACTGACATCAACCACCTCAAGCAAAGACTTAATTGTGTTTTTAGTGTCGCTCACTTTTCTAAAACAAAAGTTACAAATAAAAAGGTTTGATTATTTCATTATTCTCAAACCCCAATAAGAATGTCCGAAAGCCTGTTTGTCCAACAGCCTGTTTATCTCGAAAACAAACGCCCTACTCTGCCTCTGATTGGCTTACCCAGATATTTCTACCCGAACCAATCTCACTCCTCATGCCAACGTAACCAACAAAGGCAACGAGTACTAGCCTGTCTGTCTCTTATCGGTCATTGTTAGTGAGATATCTCAAAAGGTAACGGACAGATTTTAACATGGGCCAAGGGTGATACTGAGGCAACACAGGGCCGGCCCCCGCTATGAAAACCCCAGCTAGCATGTTTAATAATAGAGACAGATTTAACTGAGAATGTGCACAGAAAAGTCCACATTTCAGCTTGATTAAAAGATAGATGACAGAAACCTTCTCTGGCGGAGGCGAATGGAACTCAAGAGAGGCTCTCAATTGTATTATTGCATTATTGTGGCTAGTGTGGTCAGATCCTGGCCTCCCCGAAGTTGGGAGTTGTGGACGAGCCCAACCTTTCAAATGGTGAGCAGAGGATTGAGAATTGCCTGGCATGCAGCCCAGTGGAGGGTCCCCATCTGTCAGGGCTGGATGGGGAAACCCGACACCCCCAGAGCACTGGACAGATCTAGCTCCCTCTTATTAACACACACACACACACATACTCACCACCATCATCATCCCCTGTCCTAACCAAGCCTGGCACTTATGCACACCAGGGCTAACGGGACAGCGTTGGGACTTGACACACCTGCTCCTGTCTCGCCTAGTGGATTATGGGTGCTTAACCCAACAGAAGGGCTGAGCATTCTACTCCCGGGGGGTCCACTAAATGGTTGTTTGGGCTAATCTATCTATAACTCTTCCAGTAATTGTGTTTTCTTGTTCCATCCTTGCTGGATGTTGAGAAAAGGTAGGATGGATTCATGTTATATTTGCTGACTATGTGAGATTAAAATGTTTCAAAGATTTCTATTTGTTTTGCTTCGCCTGTCCCGTCATTGTGATGCCTTCTCTGAGAATTAGGATTTTTCAGCAGAGCATCTTCCCAGTTTCAGCAATATCTCAACACTGCTTTGCTATTGATGTGGTTCTTGTTGTGTTTCTGGTATTTGCATAAGAATGGACCCCGTCATGTCCTGTACGGTAACTGTTTTGGGAAAGAGTCATTGTTCATCAATGTGGAGCTGTTAATTTATATTTACCACGGTAAACCTTCCACTACCACACATTGACACCATTGTTTACATTCACTTTGCCTATCCGTCTTATGCGTCCCATTCAAATATTTCCTCTCTATCTGCTCCTCTGATCTCTGCACTTTCTAAAATATAATAATTTTTCCCTCTGTGTTTCATCAAGGTACATTTAAACTGTAAAGTCAGGTCTGTTAAATATCTCTCCATCTTCTTCCCCTCCAGTCGTCCCAAGGTGGGGGTCATCGCACCTTACTGTACGGTCACGCCATCCTTCTGAGACACTACCACTCAAGCATGGTAAGTTGCTTTGAAGAAAATAATAACTAATTGATCAAAGGATGGTTTGGCTCTTTATAGCCTCATTTCTTTTGGTCTGCGTTGTAGCAAGTCATGTAAAAACTTTCTCCCCAGTACCTGAGCTGTTTGACTACCTCTCGGTCGCTCACAGACAAGCTGGCCTTTGACGTGGGCTTACAAGAAGACGCCACTGGTAAAACCAAACACCAAAAAAGCCTGCATTTCACTGATTACTGAAAAACATGATCCTGTAGTGTTGTTGTTGTTTTCTTTTTTTTGGGTGATATGTTTTTTGAATTTTGCTGAGTTGGCCACCACAAACTATTGACAAAAATGTAGCCAGCTACATAGGCAATAAATGAAATGGACTCTCTGGCTCAAGTCCTACAATTGCAGGGGAAACCCTGCTGCTTATTCTGGGATCATGTTGATCAAAATGTTGGTGACATTCTTATGTAGACAAACACACATGTTAACATAACGGGCAATAGCAAAGTTAGCAAAAATGATTGATGTCATGTCCATATATGGTACAATAAGTCGGTAACCTAATTATCGGGACAGGCCTACACTACATGTCACTCTTTTGTGGAGCAGTATGTTAATGTAGGTTAATAGGCAGGCTTTTGTTTTTTTGATTTCAATACACTTTGAGTGAACGTATCAGTTGCAAGTCACAATCTCCGTTGGGGAACTTAGGTTGTGGTTTGTTCTTCTTGCAGGTGAAGCATGTTGGTGGACCATCCATCCAGCCTCCAAGCAAAGGTCAGAAGGTGAAAAGGTCAGGGTGGG
Organism: Cyclopterus lumpus; assembly: GCF_009769545.1. Taxonomy (NCBI): domain Eukaryota; kingdom Metazoa; phylum Chordata; class Actinopteri; order Perciformes; family Cyclopteridae; genus Cyclopterus; species Cyclopterus lumpus. The sequence continues at coordinate 12,343,248 of NC_046978.1, forward strand.
TGATGACCTCATCCTGGTCAGCGTGTCCTCTGAGAGATACCTGGTAACACTCCTCATCCCCCATCCTCTTAAAAGAATGGAACATTAAGACATGGTTAATCTGCGCTAATCCCGATCTTTTCCCCTCCTCTTCCTCCCCTCCGCCCTCAGCACCTGTCCTACGCCAGTGGGGATCTGATGGTGGATGCCTCCTTCATGCAGACTCTGTGGAACATGAATCCAATCACTTCAGGATGCGAACTCGCTGAGGGTACAAACCTGCTTCACACCTTTTGCAGCCAACAATTCTGTGCATCACACGCAATTCATCTACTGTACATCCAAACATACACATTGATTTATGGAGAAGATCTACATGTTTTATTGTTGCAATTCAGAATTCCCATTCAGACATTCACATACTCGCTGTGGTGCATATTCCTCCTCCCAGGGTTTCTGACAGGAGGCCACGTTCTCAGGCTGTTCCACGGCCACATGGACGAGTGTCTGGCCATCGCTGCTCCAGAGGAAGGAGAGGACAAGCGCAGGTGAGAGGAAGATGAAGAGGACGCAGAGTGTTTTTCCCGAGCAAGAAACACATCTTGTCAATCTGATGCCATATGATGGGATATGTCTCTGCTGCAGGATGGCTCACTATGAAGGCGGTGCTGTGTGCAGTCAGGCTCGTTCACTGTGGAGGTTGGAGCCTCTCAGAATCAGGTGATTAATTGATTCATGCCAGATGTACTTGTTGACAGAATTGATTTGATGATTTGATTACGAGATCTGGTTCCACAGGAGAGAAGCTTGATAGCTGAAGGATTTGGCGCTCTGTTGGGATAATCGGGTACTCTGAGTTATTTCAGATATTCAATTCAGTTTATTTATTTCAATTCAGTTTATTTTGTATAGCCCAATATCACAAATTACAAATTTGCCTCAGAGGGCTTTACAATCTGTACACATACGACATCCCTGTCCCAGGACCTCACATCGAATCAGGAAAAACTCCCCAAAAATAACCTTTGACAGGGAAAAAAGGGAAGAAACCTTCAGGAGAGCAACAGAGGAGGATCCCTCTCCCCGGATGGACAGAAGCAATAGATGTCATGTGTACAGAATGAATAGCATTTACAAATATATGATGGTGCCTGACCATTCAGAGCATTGTAGGTGAGGAAAGGATTGTAAGTTATATACTGGATTTTACAGGGAGCCAGTGTAGAGAAACTATTATGGCAAAAATATCTTTTCTGAATCAACTGAAGAGTCTAGCGTTAAAGTAACAAATGCATGGATCATTTTGAGAAGAGATGTCATATTTGTGCGATGTTACATAGGTGATATAAGGCAGATACCTTGTTTCAGAGGAATGTGAAGAAAGCAAGAAGACTGATCACATGGATGTAGTGGTTACATCTAAACCACAAAGCTACAAGGACTCAACAACAAACACCGGAGAATGATAATACTGATATCACAGTATTTGAAAGACTTTGTTGACTTTTTAATATGTTGTTTTCTCCCCTAATTTCTTCCTGCAGCTGGAGCGGTAGCCACATGAAGTGGGGTCAGTCTTTCCGTATCCGTCACATCACAACAGGCCGGTACCTGTGTCTGGATGAGGATAAGGGTCTGTTGGTGGTCGACCCAGAGAGGGCCAACACCAAACTCTCCGCTTTCTGCTTCCGTGCTACAAAGGTTCACAATCAACATTTTGAGTTTCTCTGGCGTCTTCAGTTTCTGTCCATCTGTTTTCACGCTTTGGGTTTTCGTTGACCTCTCTGTGATTTGCTCCCGCCCCTCTCTCTTCTCCTCTGGTTCTCCCGAGCAGGAGAAGGTGGAGGTGGCTCAGAAGCGCGATGTTGAGGGGATGGGCATTCCAGAGATCAAATACGGAGAGTCCATGTGCTTTGTCACGCATGTGTCCACAGGCCTGTGGCTCACATATGCCGCCCTGGATGCCAAAGCGGCTCGTTTGGGGATGATGAAGAGAAAGGTCAGAGCCAAAATACATTTTAACTATCTTAATATGTCTGCGAAACTAAGCAAAACCATCAGAGAAACTAAGAAAATAAAACTAGAATATTGCTCCCTCTTTAACAACATACGAGTTTGCATGAAACATATATTTGTCTTAGAGGTTGCTTGTCTGAAGCTGTGTTGTTAAAGGATTTAGAAAAGGTATACAACATGAATGAGAACACATAACAATGACGGGGAGAGCTGGATCTAGATCTTTCGGATAGATGAGAGAAAGCAGAGCTCTCATACCTAATTGACACAGACACTAGAAACAGAACTGTGAGGTATAATTGTTAAAAAAGACTTCAGTTGCTGGATTTTGTTGGTGTGCAGTCCATTGTCTGCAGACAAGAAAAAGAGTTCTACATTTCTGTTAGAAGTAACTCTTAATTCTGGTTGAAAGAGAAGGTTGCAAGCATTCAATTGCCCCTTAATCATAGCCGTTATGTTTTTCATGTAATTTATGGTGAAGGGTGGGGTTAATTACCATGATTGCACTGAAATACCGTAATGCATTGTGTTGTATACGGTTAGGCAAGAAGCTGTGCCGGTGTTACTAATTAAGGCTTGGTGTGCATGAACCCTTAATTTAGAGTATCATACCTTTGTCATCCATCCATCCATCCATCCATCCATCCACAATTCCTGGTGCCATTTTAATATTTAGGGTTATGTGCGTTGTGCTTTATTTTCATAACTTAAACTGCAGCAAAGTGAAATAGTGATCATTCTTTTTCCATATCGTGTCTTTATTTGCTTCAATATGCTGTACGAATGACCAAGTGTGTGTGTGACTCAAGCTCAACTGAGGAACGGCGATCGTGGCGGTTCTAACCGGACGCCCTGTAGCGATTCAGCTTTCCACATCAGCACCTGGAGATACTTTTCAATAAGGATGTTGTCCACGTCCCCAGGTCATTCTGCACCAGGAGGGCCACATGGACGATGCCCTCACTGTGTCCCGCTCCCAAAATGAAGAGTCTCAGGCTGCTCGAATGATTTTCAGCACTATGGGCCTCTTCAGGCAGTTCAACAAGTAAGTGTCTCCATTTTGCTCTCATGCTTTCATTTGTTTATGGGACCAAAAGCGTGACCATATTCTGATCCTAAAGCTGCAAACTGACGTGGGATGAAGACATGTTTTACATTGATTGTTTGTATTCTCCCAGGGGCTTGGACGCCCTGAATGGGAAGAACAAGTCACCAGGGGCTGTGTCTCTTCCTCTGGAGGGGGTCATCCTCTCTCTTCAGGATCTCATCTTCTACTTTCATCCTCCCGAGGAGGAACTGGAGCACGAGGAGAAGCAGACCAAACTTCGCTCCCTCCGCAACCGGCAGAACCTCTTCCAAGAGGAGGTAATCTGCAAGATATCTGCAAAGCTTCACAAACACACGCTCACATTTTTTTGTTCTCATCCGCAGACTCTGAACGCTGACGCAATCAGTCTCAGCTTAATAGAATTACTTGGAAAACGCCTAATAATTGGCTTTAACAAACTTTGTTTGTTAATAAAATGATATTGTCACACTCATGAGGCTGATCTCAGCAGACAGACAACTGGTGATGAACTTGACATTTTGCATAACCTTTCCGGTCTCCCCTTTGTGTTTCTGCTTTTCTTTCTCAGGGGATGATCACCATCGTGCTGGAGTGCATCGACCGCCTCAACGTCTATAACACTGCTGCCCACTTCTCTGAATTTGCCGGGGAGGAAGCCGCAGAGTCCTGGAAGGAGATTGTCAACCTTCTTTACGAGCTGCTGGGTAGAATAATCCAGATGAACGTAAAGTACAAAGGTACGCTATCTGTGCTGAACACAGTAACATTAATTCACACTCTGTGTTTCCTCTGAACAGCTTCTCTAATCAGGGGGAACCGCTCCAATTGTGCGTTGTTCTGTGACAACCTGGACTGGCTGGTCAGCAAGCTGGACCGCCTGGAGGCCTCCTCAGGTAGCCAGTGACCCTCACATGTTCACTGATACACAAGTTGGTCTTTAGAAATGGCTATTTGCTTTTAAGGGTTGGCCGCACCTACTGTTGTAATTAGATGCAGCTTAAACCTGTAGACTGTTAATATAATTCTTATCAGATTCGATGATGACTGTTACTGCTGTAAAAAGTGCAGTGACAATTGATCATATTCCTCCTATCTATACACGTAGGTATTCTTGAGGTGCTGTACTGTGTGCTAATTGAAAGCCCTGAGGTTCTGAACATCATCCAGGAGAACCACATCAAATCCATCATCTCTCTCCTCGACAAGCATGGAAGGAACCACAAGGTTTGTCTCTTCTCACTGTCAGGAAAGTGAGGGAGGAACATCGCTGGTGCGGTTGCTTACTTAACCAGACGCTTTTTGCAGGCGGGGTTTGGAAAGTTTTAGTATACTGAAAGCGTATTTGGCTCTTAAAAATTGCTTCTTGGTTACGGAATTCCTGCATAAATTGTAGTGGACGCTCTGCTCTGCCACATTTAAACGTGGAGGTGATTGTAATGTGTGTCTCGGCTCCCTTTAGGTCCTGGATGTCCTGCGCTCTCTTTGTGTGTGTAATGGTGTCGCTGTGAGGTCCAACCAGAACCTCATCACTGAAAACCTGCTTCCGGGTCGTGACCTCTTGCTGCAGACCAACATTGTAAACTATGTCACCAGGTACGGTCGTAAATGGACAGACTGTTAGTTTTCTCGGGTGTTTTCTATTTGTTAACTCTACCAAATGGCCGTTGTCTTCTGTGCTCAGTTTGAGACCCAACATCTTCCTGGGTACATGTGAGGGTTCCACGCAGTATAAGAAATGGTACTTTGAGATGATGGTAGACTACGTGGAACCCTTCGTGACGGCACAGGCCAGCCACCTGCGTGTGGGCTGGGCTATGACCGAGGGCTACAGCCCCTACCCTGGAGGAGGAGAAGGCTGGGGAGGCAACGGTGTGGGAGATGACCTCTACTCCTATGGCTACGATGGACTGGATCTCTGGTCAGGTGAGATGATTCTCGATACTTATTTACGGTACTGTTTCCCATGATGCTATACGTCTTGTTCTGTGACTCGCTCGTCCTCTGCCCTGCCGTTCAGGCACCGTACCCCGCCAGGTGGCTTCACCCAGTGCACACGCCCTGGCTGCAGACGACGTCGTCAGCTGCTGCCTGGACCTGAGTGTGCCCAGCATCTCCTTCCGTATTAACGGCCACCCGGTTCAGGGCATGTTTGAAAACTTCAATGTGGACGGCCTCTTTTTCCCTGTCATCAGCTTCTCTGCTGGAGTCAAGTAAGTACAAAATAAAGATACGTTGCCATTCACGTGTTAATCTTTATTTAAACAGTAAACCAATGCAACAAATATGAATGCAATGTAATTATGCTGGTGCAGAAGCAGATTTAACAGTTTCAGGTTGTCGGCGTGCACCCCTAAAAATGAAGTGTTTGTGCCTGTGTGTGTCTGCCTGTGTGTCTGTATGTGTGCGCCTGTGTGTGTGTGCTTGTGTGTCTGTGTGCGTGTGCGTCTGTGTGTGTGAGGATCCTCACAGTGCTGAGATGGGGCTATTGGTGAATTGTCTGACAGGGAGGGAAACCAAGGCTCAGGAATTGGCACAAAAATTAAATCAATTATTTCTTCACTTATGAGTGATAAAGATCAGAGCATTGTTGCCATAAAGGATTTAAGTAGCATATAAAGATCTTTTTCTGTCGCCTCAGGGTTCGGTTCCTCCTTGGCGGTCGTCATGGCGACTTCAAGTTCATGCCCCCGCCTGGCTACGCCCCATGCTACGAGGCCCTGCTGCCCAGAGATAGGATGCGTATTGAACCCATCAAGGAGTACAAGCATGACTTCCACGGCGTGCGCAACCTGCTGGGTCCCACGCTGTCCCTCACCCACACCTCGTTCACCCCCTGCCCCGTGGACACTGTTCAGGTGGAAGCCCCAAACCTCTTCAGAGTATCTGCTTTATATGTTTCTTTGCGTTTGCTGACTTTCCTTTTGCCGTTTAGATTGTGTTGCCACCCCACTTGGAGCGCATTCGAGAGAAGCTGGCAGAGAATATTCATGAGCTCTGGGCTGTCACCCGCATTGAACAGGGCTGGACCTACGGGAGCGTGAGTCCTGAGCCAGCACTACAGCACAGACGCAACAGAATAGGAGTTTGGATTTTACAACCTCAGATTCAGATGATTTGGAGCGCTTGAGTAATGTGGGAGTAATAGTTCAAAATGCTGCTGTGCGTATTTTTTTTTTTTACAATAATGATCAGACTGTAGGTTATTGTTTATAATCTATAGGGGCCCAGTATGTAGTTTATGTACTTACAAAAAGACTTTTGGGTTATTTTCTTTAATTCCAGCATAACTTAAAACTTAAATATATCTTCATGACTTGACTGATGCATCAACCAGATGCAACACAAGGATTCTAGTTTGAAGCAAACAAAGCTTAAATTAATTATAAATTAGGTCTTTTGTCTAGTGAGTAATCTATAGTCGTCTTCCTCCACAGTTCAGAGATGATAATAAGAAACTCCATCCTTGTCTGGTGGACTTCCAGAGTCTCCCTGAACCAGAGAGGAACTACAACCTGCAGATGTCTGGCGAGACTCTCAAGTGAGTTTGTGGTTGAGGTTCTGTAGAGGTTTCTGTTTGAAAGTAAAGTTCCTCCTCTTACCCTGACTGTTGTTGTTGATGACCGTGTCCTTGTTTTGCCCACAGGACTCTCCTGGCTCTGGGTTGCCACGTCGGTATGGGTGACGAGAAAGCAGAGGAGAATCTCAAGAAGATCAAGCTGCCCAAGACGTATGACGACAGATATTTCTGGCTACATAAACGTTCCACGCCGTCGTTTCTGTATGTCTGAATATGAACTTTCGTTTGCCCTCTAGCTATGTGATGAGCAATGCATACAAGCCTGCCCCCCTTGACCTCAACCATGTCAAACTGACACCAAACCAGAACCAGCTTGTAGAAAAACTGGCAGAAAATGGACATAACGTTTGGGCAAGGGACCGGGTACGACAAGGATGGACCTACAGTATTGTTCAGGTATCAATTTCACATTTTTAAGAAATCCTTTTAATTTTAGTCTTCAGTTTCATTTATATCACCTCAATTCTCTTATCTTAAGACCATGTCCATTTATACCGCTGTAATCCAATTTAGGCTAAACCCTGGAGCCTTTCCAGGGGTAATGATTTTTTATATCAAATCGTATTCTGTTACGCTTCTCAGGACATCATGAATAAGCGAAACCCTCGTCTGGTACCTTACAACCTGCTGGACGAGAAAACTAAGAAAACCAACCGAGACAGCGTCAACAACGCCGTCCGCACCCTCATCGGCTACGGCTACAACATCGAGCCTCCGGATCAGGAGAGCAGTAAGTCGAAATTTATTTATTTAATCCTGAATCTCATTGACATCTCAAACGTCTCCATATCTGTCATCTTCCCCCCACAGCTGGCCATGGCCTGGAGAACACCCGCGGAGACAAGGTGCGGATCTTCAGGGCGGAGAGGTCGTACGCCATCACCCAAGGGAAGTGGTACTTTGAGTTCGAGGCTGCGACCACAGGGGAGATGCGAGTGGGCTGGGCACGACCTAGTGTCCGCTCTGACACTGAACTGGGAGCAGATGAACTGGCCTACGTCTTTAACGGCAACAAGGTCGGTCCACACATTTTGCCCAAATTAATTAAATCAGTGTCTGTGTAATTTAATAGATAGCGAGCTGGTTCAAGTTATTTCCAAAACCTTCCAAAACATTGACGAGCAAAGTGAAGAGTGGATTTCCTGCAAAGGATTCACATCTCATCGGTTCAAACAACATTTTTTTTGAAAGAATGTAATATGGGCAGTCCCTTAAATTGAAAATAAAACATAAACCCCAAAAAAACAGTGTTATTAAGTCAACATTCAGTTGGACAACACCAAGACAGGTCTCAGTACCCAGAAAGGATTACCGGAGTACAGCGGAGCCTGTCAGTGATGTCTCTGCTTTTATTTTTTTAATGGAAATTTGAAGTAGTATTTTTCATAAATGATCTTTTGAACCCTTTTCCAGGCTCAAAGATGGCATATTGGCAATGATCCCTTTGGTCGCCAGTGGCTGTCTGGCGATGTCGTCGGCTGTATGATTGACCTGACTGAGATGAACATCATGTTCACACTCAACGGAGAAATGCTGATCAGTGACTCGGGCTCGGACATGGCGTTCAAAGATATCGAAATTGGGGAAGGTAAGTATCACTATATGATCTGCATTAGTAGCAATTGACATAACACTTGCAGGATATTAGCACAACTTCACAGTAATTAGTAAATACTTTTTCCAATAACTTTCCTTTGTTTATACCCCTCAGGTTTTATTCCGGTGTGTGCCCTGGGCCTGTCTCAGGTTGGAAGGATTAATCTTGGGCAGAACGTCAGCAGCCTGCGCTACTTTGCCATCTGTGGCCTGCAGGAAGGATTCGAGCCTTTTGCCATCAACATGAAGCGAGACACGACCATGTGGTTCAGTAAAAGTTTGCCCCAGTTCGTGCCTTTACCCACCGATCACAACCATGTTGAGGTAATTACTCTGTGAAACTTTTAATGTGTAATGAATAAAAATAAATCTTTTCCCACTATACCTTGAATAAAAATAAACATTTGCTCTTTAGTAGTAATGGCACTTACCTATAGCACTTTGTAGTTTGGCTTTCTTGGAGGAATTGAACTTGTTCTGAGTTTGTACTCTCATGGTTTAATGCACTTTTTGTAAAATGAGTGCTAAATGAAATGTAATGTAATGAATAATTCAAACCAGATCATTTACTCATCTTTAAACGTGCTCTCGCCCAGGTCTCCCGCGTGGACGGAACTGTGGACAGCGCCCCGTGCCTGAAGCTGACCCATCGGACCTTTGGCTCGCAGAATGCCAACACAGATATGATGTTCCTCCGACTCAGCATGCCTGTCCAGTTCCACGAGACCTTCAAGTTCCAGGCAGGCACGACCCCTCTCACCCGTGCCCTCACCATACCCGAGGAGGAAGTGGTAGTGGTGGAGCCCGACTCCGAGTTTGAGGTTCTGAAGAAGTCGGCCAGCCGCAAAGAGCAGGACGATGACAAGACGGAGCCGTCTGTAGCGAAGGAGCTCTCTGTGGAAAATGAGAAGGACACAGTGTCAGAAAAGGGAAAGAAAAAAGGGTAAATATAGAGGAGAGGAACAAGCCTGCACAGCATTTACGGTGCAGCTTATTATGTACATGTTACACCCCTAAAAGGGGGGATGGATAATCACGAGAGTGATTTGGTGTCTTTTCCTCAACAAGGCTTTACTTTTGTTCTTTTGCACAACACAATTATTTATATACATACACATATCACTAAACACAAAATAGCTTGATTTCTGTGAATCACAAAATGGCGGCTACACTTGACACAGCTAGCTGCAATTTCAGTCAACAGGCGGGAACTCACGTACATTGCATTACACACACACTTCAATATTCACAGTAAAACTCAACTCTTAAGTAACCAAAACAGACCAACAATATTCTCAGGAAACATCTTACATCCATACCGACATGTTAACTTCATTCATAACCAACAACATACCTAAAAGGGGGGATAAATAATCACGAGAGTGATTTGATGTGTTCTCCTCAACAAGGCTTTACTTTTGTGAGGAAAAGATCGCGATTTTCCCAGAGGTATGTGGGCGGAGACTAAAGCAATCAAGATCCAGACTGCTTAGTAGATCACTCATCTCTTTACTCATTATTTTAACTTGCACAATAATGAACAACATAACTAATGTAAGAACAACACCATAGTCAACACCTTAATCTTCTAAACACTTATCATGTCATTTCTGAACAATCAAGCACAACAGAGCTAACCTGCTCAAGAGTGCATGTTGTCCAACCTGTCACATAAAGAATCCATCCATCTTCTCTGGACAAAACAAAACATGGGCCAGAGAAACAAAACTAGATACAAAATGACAAAATCAACGGTGTCAAATTGTTCCTCTTTTTCGTTTTGCTTGTGATACTTGCAGTTCCCTGATGTTGCGTTATGTGGTCTCAGAGCAGTTCATCAGGCAATATCACTTTCCTCTAATGTTCAAAATCCTCTTTGGGCATTAGATTCTTCTCCAAGGCCAAGAAGGTTGCCATGACGCCTCTTGCCCCTCCTCCTGCTCCTCCGATGGTGCCACGTTTGGTGGAAGATGTGGTCCCTGACGACAGAGATGACCCTGAGTTCATCCTGAATACCACCACTGTGAGCTGAACACTTGCCACTGCTAATTCCTGGTTTAAGGCACATGTTAAAATTGTTCCTCCAGCTTTGTGCAATGTCCCTAAGTAAGGCGTGCTCATTGGGAGTTAACTATATATTAGGTTCCATCATACTATTTTAAGTCATCTTAGCATCTCTAGATAATCTAATATTACTGCTCATAAATGTCTCACTCAGACTACTTTTCTATTTTCAGTATTACTACTCATTGAGGATCTTTGCTGGGCAGGAGCCGTCCGGTGTTTGGGTTGGCTGGGTCACTCCTGACTACCACCAGTATGATCCGACCTTTGACCTCTCCAAAGTGCGCAGTGTCACCGTTACTGTGGGAGATGACAGAGGCAACATACATGACAGGTAAGTCTTTCCCTCATTCTAACGGTATTCTATGAACAAGAGCAGTGCCAGTTCTTGGAGGTTTGTCTCTTGGAGCTGCTGCACGCTCTTTTCTGGCCGAATAAGTCATTTATAACTGATGATTTAAAAATGTTGGATTGTATAGACCCAGTAGTAGAGGGGGAAGTATGCCCCTTATTTGTTTTGTTTGGCGCGTGTGTCAATATTTTACACATTGCACCTATTTTAATATGTAGGTAATGTGATTTAGGGTCGCTGTGTAATTCCAGTCCATCGTGTGTGTGTGGACAAGAAGGAGAATAATAAATGGTCTTTCTGTGAATAAAGAAAAACCTGTTAACTAAATAGAGTTTAAGAGGGAGAAGTAGCTACCTGCTCCGGTTCAAAAAGGGGAGTTATAAGCTTTTATTTATTCTACAGTTGAACGTTCTCTGTCCTAGAGCTGAGAGGCTCCTCATTTAGCTGCATGCTTCTGTTTTGTTATTGTCTATCTGTATTATTTGTCTTTATTTGTTCTGTATAATGTGTCAACTGCGATATAAAATAAAACAAGATGAGTTTGAACGTAGTGTTATTTCTCTGCAGTATGAAGCACAGTAACTGTTACATGGTGTGGGGCGGGGACCTGGTCAGCAATCATCAGACTCGCTTCAGCCAGGAGGACATGGTAGTCGGCTGCTTGGTCGACCTGGCCACAGGCCTCATGACCTTTACAGCCAACGGAAAAGAGATTAACGCCTTCTACCAGGTAAGGAAAGGATGCACAGTTTTGTGTGTGTGTGTTTGTGTTGTTTATTTGTATCTGTGTTTTTTCAGGCTCCCCTTCAAATGAGTTATTTTACACTGTGGAGCTGTAAAACCAGAGATGTTTTGTTTCAGGTGGAGCCCAACACCAAGCTGTTTCCTGCCGTCTTTGTTCAGCCCTCCAACCAGAACATGGTGCAGCTGGAGCTGGGCAAACTCAAGGTACAAAGCTCCTCTTGCTTTTTGTTCCTCTTCCGATCCAGCTTCTCTAACGCTTTGTGTCATTAATACCTTCAAACCCTCTTGCTCTTTCTCCCCCTCTCAGAACATTATGCCCATCTCGGCTGCAATGTTCCACAGCGAGCGCAACAACCCGGTCCCCCAGTGCCCTCCCAGGCTGGATGTCCAGATGCTGACCCCGGTTATCTGGAGTCGTATGCCCAATCACTTCCTCAACCCGGAGGTGGGCAAAGTGAGCGAGCGGTTGGGCTGGATGGTGGAGTGCACTGAGCCTCTCATCATGATGGCTTTGCACATCCCGGAGGAGAACAGGTCAGAGACAGTAGCCCCAGCAGCAAATTAGTTATGGGGGGGGGGGAATTAGCAGATTAGCAGCAGGTCAAACTGCACTTTTGAAGGGATGTGGGAGTAGCCTCTGATTTTATCACCATAATCTTGTCGGATTTACTTGCAGTTCAGGATTTTGCTAATTGCTCTCCATGATCAGTTTTGATCCCTGAGTCTGTCTTTTGTCTCTCAGGTGTATCGACATCCTGGAGCTGTCGGAGCGTCAGGATCTGATGAAGTTCCACTACCACACCCTCATGCTCTACTGCGCCGTGTGTGCTCTCGGCAACAACCGGGTGGCCCACGCCCTGTGCAGCCACGTGGATGAGTCCCAGCTTTTCTACTCCACCGAGAACACGTACCTGCCCGGACCGCTCCGCAGCGGCTACTACGACCTGCTCATCAGCATTCACCTGGAGTCTGCCAAGCGGGCACGCCTGGGCACCAACCGGGAGTTTATCGTCCCAATGTCTGCTGAGACGCTCAGCATTCACCTCTATCCCGATGCAAAAAAGGCCCACTCTCTCCCCGGCGTTGGCCTAACCACCTGCTTGCGGCCCAAGCTGCATTTCTCCTCCATCAACTTCGTTGGCACTGACCCTGACTTGTACACCATCAGTCCCGTTTTCCCCCTACAGGTAAGAGACAAGAGACAGGTTGCGTTGGAAAAACGTAATGAAACTTTAGTTGCATTTGACTTATTTTTGTTATCATTCCCCCTCAGGAGCTGAAGACCAGGGCGATTAGCATGTTAACAGAGGCTGTGCTGGATGGGAGCCAGGCCATGAGGGATCCAGTAGGAGGCAGCGTGGAGTTCCACTTTGTCCCAATCCTGAAGCTGATCAGTACACTACTCATGATGGGCATCTTCAACGATGAGGACACAAAGCACATCCTCAAGATGATCGATCCACATGTTTTCAGTGGAAAGAAGGAGGAGGAGGAGGAGAAAGCTGAGGATTTTGGAGCTGCTGAGGAAGCAAAGGAGGGGGAGGAAACGAAGGAGGAAGCTGAGATTGATCTTGAGGATGAAGGGGTCGGTGATGAGGAAGAGGAGCTGATAGATTTGGGAGGCGAGCATAAGGAGGAAGATGCTGAGCCTAAGGATGAAAGAGAGGTGGATGAGAAGGAGGAGGGAGAGACCAAAGGAGTAAAGGTGGATGGAGAGAAGGCAGAGGAGGAGAAGGAGGCCGAGGCAGTGGAGGTAGAAGTGAAAGATGAAGAGGAGGGTCTGGAGGAAGGATTGCTTCAGATGAAGCTACCAGAGTCCGTCAAACTGCAGGTCATTATATTTTATATCTGAACCCTGCCATTCATCTGTATGCATCTGCACAGTATTCATATCCTTACAATATCTGTTAAATGTGTACGTATTCTGCATGTCGGCACCGTATTCCTCCTACCTCCTCTACCTCTCTCAGATGTGCACACTGCTGCAGTACTTCTGCGACTGCGAGCTGCGTCACAGAGTGGAGGGCATCGTGGCCTATTCCGACCAGTTTGTCAATGATATTCAAAAGAACCAACGTGTGCGCTACAACCTGTTAATGAGAGCCTTCACCATGTCGGCTGCTGAGACTGCACGCAAGACCCGCGAGTTCCGTTCACCACCGCAGGACCAGGTACTGATGGACCAGGAAGACCGATTGTGAGCCATGGGGTTTGAATTTAAACTGGATTTCCAAGTAGAGTTTTACTTTTGACAGTTTATTTCCAAGGAGATGGGCTTGTATAAAAAAAAATCTTGTTTGATGGTTTGTTTTTAAGGCATATTATCATGTGGGTTCATTCTGTCACATGTGGGATGGAGAACACAAGAACAAATACGTTCTAACCCAAACCCAAAGAAAATCCCTGGGAATGTTTGAAATGCTATGCCTCGTTCAAAACTAGAAGAAGCGAACTATGCCGATGGGGTTATCTTACTGTGTTCCTCCTCAAGGTTATCTTGCTGACCAACTTCAAGCACAGTCCAGAGGATGAGAACAGTCCAGTGCCCGAGGAGGTGCGGGACACTCTGGCAGAGTTTCACAATGACCTCCTGCTTCACTGCGGTGAGAAGTCCTTTAAAGATGCTGCGTGTTTATTTTACTTGGCAAGTGTGGATGACTTTTCATGTTCAAGTGTTTGGGCTCTAAACATTGCATACCCATTTCACTCACAGGTATACATATCGAGGAGGAGGCGGAGGAGGAGGAGGTGGACACCTCGCTGAGGGGCAGACTCATCAGTTTAGCTGATAAGATCAAGAGCTTGCGCAAGAAGAAGGAGGAGGAGGAGAAGCCGGAGGTCGAGGAGGAAGCAAAGCCCAGTAAGAGGAGCAGCCAAATGATATTCGAACTTCCAAACAAATAGCAAATGCATTCTTGATGAATCCATTAAAATCTAAACACCTGATATTACATAATAGACACACTTTACCTCTTTGTGTCCCCTCCACCAAGGCAGCCTTCAGGAACTAATCTCCCACACCATGATCCACTGGGCCCAGGAGTCGTTCATTCAGAACCCTGAGCTGGTGCGCTTGATGTTCAGCCTGCTCCACCGGCAGTACGACGGCCTCGGCGAGCTGATCCGAGCGCTGCCCAAAGCCTACGCCATCAACGCCGTGTCTGTCCAGGACACCATGGACCTACTCGAGTGCTTGGGACAGATCCGTTCACTGCTCATCGTCCAGATGGGCCCAGAGGAGGAGCGGCTCATGATCCAGAGCATCGGGTCAGTTTGTGATAAAGATGGGACTTTTAAGTCCCTCCTGACATAGTTTTGCATTGCTTTTGCGTGCACCATATACAGTTACCCAATTTTTTATTGTGGACGGCAGAAGAAATAATATTGGCCCTTGGTTAATGTATATTTTGTAATCCAAGCTACTGTCCCAAAATATAGAAATTCAACCAAGAAAAAAACTCCTGCCCTAAAAACCTCAATCTGCAATTGTTTTCCAATGCTTCATCAGAACTTAACCAGGAACTTATTTTTTGTAATTATTATAGGAACATCATGAACAACAAGGTGTTCTACCAACACCCCAATCTGATGAGAGCTCTTGGTATGCACGAGACTGTCATGGAAGTGATGGTCAATGTGCTGGGCGGAGGAGGAGACTCCAAGGTAACTGATGATTTTCAGTCTTAGTTTGTCTTTTTATTCAGTTCAACCGGTATAATTGTTCTTTTGGACACTTGAATTAATTAGAGCCCAGAGTAAACAGATCCCATCTTTTCACTCTTTCTCTCCAGGAGATTCGATTCCCCCAAATGGTGACCAACTGCTGCCGTTTCCTGTGCTACTTCTGTCGCATCAGCCGACAGAACCAGCGCTCCATGTTTGACCATCTGAGCTACCTGCTGCAGAATAGCGGCATCGGCTTGGGTCAGTATCCGTTACACTCTGCCGTCCATGAAAGTTTTTCCAGATTTAATTTAGAAATGCTGATTTATTTAATATAAATGGAATAAGTGGAATATTTGAAAACGGTGTTAAAAAATGTAAAGATTAGACTAAACTTTCCTTTGAAATGTTTCTCATGACAGCAGTAAACCTATAAACCTATAGAACAATATTGAATGACTAGCCTATAAAACAAACAAATGCAGACTCATTTGTCTTACATTTGCAGGCATGCGTGGGTCCACACCTTTGGATGTGGCTGCGGCTTCTTGCATTGACAACAATGAGCTGGCCTTGGCGCTACAAGAGCAGGACCTGGAAATGGTATGAGAAAATAAAAAAAGGTGACGACAAGGAAACGCATGAATGGGTTCAGTGGCCTTGTTAGCTGATAGTCTCTCTTGGTGTCTCCTCACATGCGTGGTGATGCAGGTGGTGACGTACCTGGCGGGCTGCGGCCTCCAGATGTGTCCAATGCTCCTCTCTAAGGGCTACCCTGACATCGGCTGGAACCCCTGTGGAGGAGAGAGATACCTGGACTTCCTCCGCTTTGCTGTCTTTGTTAACGGTCAGCACCCTCACGTCTGCTGATTACATTTGTTGTTTTGAGTTGACCGTAACCATCAATAACATCCGCACCCTCTCACAGGGGAGAGCGTGGAAGAGAACGCCAACGTAGTGGTGCGTCTGCTCATCCGGCGGCCCGAGTGCTTCGGCCCGGCCCTGAGAGGAGAGGGCGGGAATGGTCTGCTGGCTGCCATGGAGGAGGCCATCAAGATCTCAGAGGATCCAGCGAGGGATGGACCCACAGTCAAGAAAGACAGGCGCTTCATGTAAGTGTTGGCACCAGGCATGTCAAAGGTTTACCGCCAAGAGAACATCTTTGACTCTTCAAAACGGTGAAGCAGCGGAGTAAAGTAAGCGCTCAGTCACCGGTTAATTGGTGTCGGGCTAACAAAAGCTAAATTAACCAAACATCTTGGGGCTGTAGACTTAATGACTTAATTGACATTATTATAAAGCTATACTCACATGATCTCTTGATTGGCAGGTTCGGTGGCGAGGAACAGCAAGAGGAGAACCGTGTACATCTGGGAAATGCAATCATGTCCTTCTACTCGGCCCTCATCGATCTGCTGGGTCGCTGCGCCCCTGAGATGCACGTGAGTAGAGCGGCGTTTCACAATATAGATTTTTTTTCTTGAGCCTCCAGGCGCTTTGGCTCCGAGTGCCGGTTGGTCTCTCACACAATGTGTCGCAAATGTTCATGTCGACAGCTGATCCAAGCAGGTAAGGGTGAAGCTCTCAGGATCAGGGCCATCCTGAGGTCTCTGGTTCCCATAGAGGATCTGGTGGGAGTCATCAGCCTATCCGTCCAGATTCCTGCATACGGGAAAGGTGAGACATTAAGTTGGAATCAAGTATGGATGCGCTGTGCAAGTGTGCAATATTTGGGCTGTTTCTTTGGCATCATCCTGCATCTGATTTCTTCTGTCCGCAGCCACAGATGGGCAGATCATTGAGCCTAAGATGTCCGCCAGTTTTGTGCCAGACCACAAGGCCTCCATGGTGCTGTTCCTCGACAGAGTGTACGGCATCGACAACCAGGACTTCTTGCTTCATGTGCTAGAGGTCGGCTTCCTGCCTGACATGAGAGCTGCAGCCTCTCTGGACACGGTGACTAGCAAAAGACACAGCAAAGACACGTTGCTTACTACTCCATCCATCTCCAAAGTATTACTCTGGGTTCAACTAATTTTTTTGGTCTCCCTCTGTGATTCCAGGTGTCATTTAGTACGACTGAAATGGCCCTGGCGCTGAACCGCTACCTCTGTTCGGCTGTACTACCTCTCCTCACCAAGTGCGCCCCGTTGTTTGCTGGGACCGAACACCGGGCCATCATGATCGACTCCATGCTCCACACCATCTACCGCCTGTCCCGCGGCCGAGCCCTCACCAAGGCTCAGAGGGACGTCATCGAGGAGTGCCTCATGTCACTCTGCAAGTCAGTACCAATCCCTGTCTCTATTTGAAAACATGTGAATGATAATTGGGCATCTGAATGGTTGCAATAGTTGGGGGGTCGTGTACCGAATTCTACTAAACTTACAACTAAATAAACTTTTTCGGTATTGCAGAGAGTAAAGTACCGTAGCACCACTGGGTAGGGGCACCGAATTCCAGATAGTGGTTCAAATGTGAACGCTACTCAACTCTTTTAATAATAAAAATATTTAATTTGCAACATATTCCGTGATAACTAAGGACCCCGAAAGAAACAGCATCCACTTCTAAACAGCTAAATTCCTCATGCAGCATGTTGATGACATTCACAGGTTCCTTCGACCCTCCATGCTGCAGCATCTGCTGAGACGGCTGGTGTTTGATGTGCCCATCCTCAACGAATATGCAAAGATGCCTCTCAAGGTTGGCCTGCCATTCTGTTGTATTTGCTTTGTTTCATTTTAAAACAATGCAACATATGCACACCCAATCACAGTGATTATTGCATTTTCTTGTTCAGTTGTTACATACAGTAATTACCAGAGAATATATTTCTTGGGTATACAATCCATTAAATATATATTTTACTTTGATCTTTAATTTCGTTGTTTCAGCTGTTGACCAATCACTACGAGCGTTGCTGGAAGTACTACTGCTTGCCTAATGGATGGGCTAATTTCGGGGTGACCTCAGAGGAGGAGCTACATCTGTCTCGTAAACTCTTTTGGGGAATCTTGGAATCTCTGGCGCACAAGGTGAGAGAGGAATCTCTTGGTGTTCAAGCTGCGTGACCACACAGGTTTAATGCTCGCGTCATTACCACGTTACAGAAATACGACACAGAGCTCTTCAAGATCGCCATGCCGTGCCTCTGTGCTATAGCAGGAGCCATCCCGCCCGACTACGTGGATGCCACCTACTCCTCTCACGTGGAGAAGAAGGCCTCTGTGGATGCGGAAGGCAACTTTGACCCCAAACCAGTGGAGACCACCAAGTAAGCAGAGACATACATGACAGGGAAAAAAGGGTTAAAACAAGTTCCATTACTTATCGTTCTTAAAAGGAATACTTCAGCATTTGTATAGTCAAATACTCACTGCATGTTACCGAGAAGAAAATGTTTTTTGTGCAATTTGATGTGATTTCACACGTCTTGCGTGTACATCCATCCCATTGTCAAAATAGAAAATAAAAAGAAGTGACTGTGAGGAAGGGCACGAACAGGGAATTACATACGTAATCCACAGGTCACAACATGGTCAGTTTAATAAATAGTGGATGGTATTCATGACCTCACACTAAATATGAATATAACTTATTCACAGCACCATCATCCCAGAGAGGCTGGATGCCTTCATCAACAAGTTTGCAGAGCACACTCATGACAAATGGGCCTTTGAGAAGGTCAGTTAAGAAAAATAGAAATCACCAGATATAAAAGTGCCTGTTTGTCTTTTTGAAATTGTTTTGTACTTTGTGGTAATCATCCCAATTGATAAATATATTTTCAGATTCAGAACAACTGGACCTACGGAGAGGTGTTGGATGAGAACGCGAAGTCTCACCCAATGCTGCGGCCCTACAAAACCTTCTCTGAAAAGGTAACGCTTCTTCTGTCAGGTCTGAACACAGGCTCACTGTTCATGTCTAAATCCTCTTTTCTCTGTTTCTCAGGACAAGGAGATTTATCGGTGGCCTATCAAAGAGTCCGTCAAAGCCATGCTGGCCTGGGAGTGGACCTTGGATAAAGCCAGGGACGGGGAGGTAGAAGTGGAGAAGAAGGCCGCCACACGCAAGATCTCCCAAACTGCTCAGGTAAAAGAGAGAGGAGTGAAGAATACACCCGGGATTAGAATACGCTGTTGCTGGATTTATTGTTTGCGCTTTGAATAAAGTAGTAAGTGGCTCCGGAGAGTCACATCTGTTTGTGTAGCCGGTCCTCCTTCCAGGTTGCATGGTGGTGAGGAGGTCTGTTTGGTGAGACCAGGAAGCTGCTTAACATCCTCCTGTATTATCTTTTTTTCATACATGTTATGTTCTATGTGTCATTTGTCATATGAGTTGAATATGCTGTAATTTTGCACACCTGTCCTTCCTTGAGGGGGGAGCCCTCCTCAGTTCCTCCAGTTTTTTCTTTTCCTGTTTAGGTTTTTTTGGGGGGAGTTTTATCTGCTGTTGGGACAGAAGGTGTCTAATGTTGTACCGACTGTAAAGCCCCTGAAGAAATGTGTGACATCAGACTATATAATTCCAATTGACTTAATAATAATTAATAATGTGTTCATGTCAAAACTCAGCTGTTGCTCAAGGTCTACAATAATAATCAGACCTATCTGTTCACAGTACACACTTGTGACCCATTGAAATCTGTATTCTTAAACATTCTGCATACTTCAATGGCTAAATCAATGGTGAAAGAGAGGTCCCTGAACCTCACGTGGAGAACCACATCTCTGGATGATGTGTTTTCTGTCTTCAGGCCACTTATGATCCCAGTCACGGCTACAACCCTCAGCCAATAGATATCGCAGGAATGGCCCTGTCCAGAGAGCTGCAGGTACGTCTCTTTCCATCACAGCACTGATAACTGTTGGCCTCATATTTTCGGTTGGCCTGTCAGGAGCCTGACTATAACGTTGTCACCCTCAACGTGCAGTCTATGGCCGAGCAGCTGGCTGAGAACTACCACAACACCTGGGGCAGGAAGAAGAAGCTGGAGCTTCAGGCCAAAGGTCAGAGGGGGTTTTCTATGACATATCCTCATCTGAAGAGTTTGTTTTAGTGATTGTTGCTAGTTTGCAGTCTGTTGAGTCCAAAAATGTATTCTGTTAGGTGCTGGCACCCATCCTCTGCTGGTGCCGTATGACACCCTGACCGCCAAGGAGAAGGCCAGGGACAGGGAGAAGGCCCAGGACCTGCTCAAGTTCCTCCAGCTCAATGGATATGCTGTGACAAGGTATCAGCATGATCATTTAAGATTAGAGCACAGATGGATAGAACATATCCCACTCAATAATAATGACTATGACTGTTGGTATTGGTCTGTAGACCTAACAGGGTGACACATGTTGAGCTAAGTTAGCCGTAGCTCTTTGACTGATCTAGATTTAGCGAGCCAGCCTTCTAAACAGAAAAGGTCTATAATCAGATTATTTTTTTGATCAGAACAACTTTCTTCATAATTAAGTCGAAGAAGATGGACATTTTAAGTGTGTGACAAACAGATTAACATCATGAAACATGGAGGAAAATGCATGCTCTCACAACTTTACATCTTTGAGTTCCCAATGGTTCGAAAAATGGTCACAATGGAAGTGTCGTCTTTTTTTATTTTACGTGAGAAACTACAAACAATGATGAAATTACTTCAGAGACACAGAGTAAACAATTCAAGACATTTTATTCTCAATATTTGACATGTTTTAGTTTTAAAGAAAATGTCAGGAACTCATGCGGGCAGAAATGTTGCTGCGTAAAAGGAACGACCCATTTCTGTCCATGTTCCCCTCTCTCTGAATGTCATGACTGCTCTCTCTTCTCTCCATCTTCAGGGGACTGAAGGACATGGAGCAGGACATTTCCTCCATTGAGAAGCGCTTCGCCTATGGCTTCCTCCAGAAGCTTCTTAAATGGATGGACATTGCCCAGGAGTTCATTGCTCATCTCGGTACTTTGGTTTGCGAGACTTCCAATTTTTAATTGCGTATCGTTTAATCAACACGCACCTTTTGAGGGCTGACTCGATTTGATTCCGTTTTTTTGTGTTTTTTTACAGAGGCTGTGGTCAGCAGTGGAAGAGTGGAGAAGTCGCCACATGAACAAGAGATCAAATTCTTTGCCAAGGTCAGCTGTTTAATAGCATGACGAGGTGTTTCTTTGGTAGTTATCTTCTGCAGTTCATATTTCATCCGGTTATTTTTTATAGATCCTCTTGCCGCTAGTCAATCAATACTTCAAGAACCACTGCCTGTACTTCCTCTCCACTCCCGCTAAAGTCTTGGGGAGTGGAGGGCATTCCTCCAACAAGGAGAAGGAGATGATTGCAAGGTATGTGCAGTACAAGCTCTAGAACGTGTTCATCAAAAGACTGGTATGTTCTCTTCACCGTCTACCTTTCCTCGAGTACAGTACTGTGAATGTGTCGCTCCTCTTCCCCTGTCTTTTCATCTCTCTCCTATTGTGCAATATTCAGTTAGAAATCCTTGAGCTCCCTTTGGCTTTTTTGTGTCACTTCAAACATCTTTCCTGCCCTGTTTCCCTTTACCGTTCTCCCTCCTTCTCCTCTTTTTTCTCCTCCACCCTCAGTATCTTCTGTAAGTTGGCTGCTTTGGTGAGGCACAGAGTTTCTCTTTTTGGTAAGGAACCTGCATGGTGGCGTTCCGCCCTGTCACCATCTCTGTCCCTTTTGTGGAATCAGTTTTCCCTGTTGGATTTCTTTTTATTTCGCCATAACTTTTTCACTACCTCTTCCTACCCACCTTCCCATTTATATGTCATGATGTCAATCTGTACATGGTGTCCTCTCTACACTCTCATCCCTTGGATCTGCTTGTCTAATGCTGCTCTGTCTTAAGCTCACCTTCTGCTTGGCTTTGATTATTTTTTTTCTGCAACCAGATTCATGAAACTACGTAGATTCACAACTAAAACTCTGTCGACACACAAAGGCAGAAATATGAATATGCATTCTATTCTCGGATTTCTGTGATGCGCATGAGCCTTATCGTTTTATAAATCTCAATCTTTGTGGAACAGAACTCACGTGCACAACCTTAATTGCTACTCATACGGATAGCCATGAATGGCTTATTACACCTGTCAATGAGAAGAACAACAAAGTAGGTCAAGGTCCTCCAATTACCTGTGATTGTTACACATGGCTATGAATAATCATCGTGGTGATACCTTAGTCTTCATTGTTAAACACCTCAGAGATGATCAAAGACTAATTCATTGAGCTCATCTTGAAATAAACTTTACAAAAGGCTACATGATTCAGGATGAAGCTCAACGATCATTAACTTGGGGAGATGATGGCTCGGAGGCCTCAGATGGACCTTTCACTGAATGCTGTGTTCAATGCAAAGATGTTAAAACTGGAAAATAATCTACCAAATGTGACATCATCTTATATTTCGTGTCCAGCTCATCATTTCACCAGCAGCGAGGCACATTCTCATGCTTTTTGTGCATATGCATTGTTCACACATCTGGGCCCAGGTGTTTACACAGTTATTTTCAGTGTTGTATTACACAGTAGATGATAGTCAAGTGCAAAAACTGCAGACAAACTGTTCTATAGTTGCGTGTTTAAGTTGTCTCAGTTATGTAATGTATAGTATTTGTGATGATTAAAAATTTATGGTTTTAATGTAATTCTGAGTTTGGTCAATATTTTTTTAACACGCTCTACTGTAACTGTTTGTGATTTCTGTTTTTAGTGGAGCGCTTAACTCTTAACTCTATGAATAAATCGGTCCTTTAAAATGAATTGAGTTCAATAATTTGGAGACGACACGTCTTTGCTCTGTGGTTTTCAGGAACGGATGCAGGCGCAGTGGTAAACTGTCTGCACATCCTCTCACGCTCGCTGGATGCCAGGTAACTCGCAATCTATTCATATTACAACCCCAGGACGAAACCGACCAACCGTCTGAGATGATATTTGTGTCCTCCTTTTCAAGGACTGTTATGAAATCGGGCCCTGAGATTGTGAAGGCCGTCCTGCGCCAGTTCTTTGAGAGTGCTGCCGATGACATTGAGAAGATGGTCGAGAACCTGAAACTGGGCAAAGTGTCCAGTCGGAACCAGGTGAGAGACGGCACCAAACTGCTTAGTTTTTCACATGTTCATCTTCCCTTTGAGATGATATCTGTCCATCTGCCTGTGATCCTGTAGGTTAAGGGTGTGGCCCAGAACATCAACTACACCACCAATGCCCTGCTGCCAGTCCTCACCTCACTGTTCGACCACATTGCCCAGCACCAGTTTGGGGACGACGTCATGTGTGAGTGAAACGCTCCTCTCCAATTGAATTAACGGCGACACAAAGGGCCGACTCATAGCTAATGCAACGCCTCTCTGCTCCCCATGCTCAGTGGACGACCTGCAAATATCCTGCTACCGTTTGATGTGCAGTATCTACTCTCTGGGCACAGTGAAGACTCCACATGTAGATAAGTGAGTAGAGACCTCTGGATCTAAGAAAGTGCCTATAACGATGTGGCTTTTATGTGGGATTTGATTGTCGAGTTATCATTTAAATATATTTAAAATACTTCAATCCTTAAACCCTATGAGAACATTAAACAGGGAAGAAAAGTGTGCTCGCATAGCTTGGTTTTGACATTTCATAAAGATTTTATGGTATTTTCTCTTCTGCAGACAGCGACCGGCTCTTGGCGAGTGTCTGGCCCACTTAGCAGCGGCTATGCCGGTGGCCTTCCTTGAGCCATCACTGAATGAGTTCAACATGTTTTCTGTATATACCACCAAGACTCCCAGAGAGAGAACCAGTGAGTTTTTTCCCCCTTGTTTTCCTCCCCAGCACAACATTGACCCAGAATTAGTTGATAATAAATCGTTTCCCCAACTTTTACTTTGCCCGTCTACTCTCTCCCTCTTCAGTTCTGGGTCTTCCCAACCAAGTAGAGGAGCTGTGCACGGACATCCCAGAGCTGGAGGTCCTGATGAAGGAGATCCACAACCTGGCTGAGTCCGGGGCTCGCTACAAAGAAATGCCCCACGTGATTGAGATCACCCTGCCCATGTTGTGCAATTACCTCCCCCGCTGGTGGGAGAGGGGCCTGGAGAACTTCCCCGAGCTGGAGGGCCAGCTGTGCACCTCCATAACCTCCGAGCAGCTGAACCAGCTGCTGGGAAGCATCATGAAGATTGTGGTTAACAACCTGGGCATAGACGAGGCCTCCTGGATGAAGAGGTTGGCAGGTCAGTGGGCGCAAGATTCACAATTTGATACGAGACGTCTTCTTTTTCACCTCATCTCATGTTTGGAGAAGACTGTGCTGACTCTTACTGCTGTTTCCTGTGTGCCCCTTTGTCCAGTGTTCGCCCAGCCCATTGTCAGCCGGGCTAAACCGGAGATGCTTAAATCCCACTTCATCCCCACCATGGAAAAGCTGAAGAAGCGCACAGGCAAAGTGGTGGCTGAGGAGGATCAGCTGCGCATGGAGGGCAAGATAGAGGTGGACAGCGAAAACGGGACCATCAGGGACGAGTTCGCTGTGCTGTGTCGGGACCTGTATGCTCTCTACCCCTTGCTCATCCGCTACGTGGACAATAACAGGTAGCTGAACTCACGAGGACACGTGTAAAAGGCATTATTGCTGTATATTGTTACTATCACAGTTTAATATTTTGTTTACACTTTACTCCTGAGTGACTTACGATCAGTGAACATTGTTCTTCTTTCAGAAGACTTTGATGGACACACTATTTCTGTATTTAATGTGGAGACTAAAGCACATCTTTGACTGAACTGAAAGTTCGGTATAATCTTGTAAATCTTGTAGAAAATCTTGGCGCGGCACGAATGACGCGAATAGAGCGAAGCGAAAAGTTTGCCCGCTGTCATTCAGACGTCGTCGGTGAAAGTCACCGAGCTGTGATGTTATGTATAAATATATATATATATATGATATTAATGTTATGAACCCAAACACGAGGGCGTTAGATGTTCCGACGTTTATGGGATGTCCACAACAAGTATAAAGCAGAAATAGTGGATGACGGAAGTTATAACTGTTTCCACGGAGTAAAGCCACGGAGATAAGCCACGCCCCTCTAAGGCGCAAATAAAGCGAATGACGCTCATGTGATTGGTTGAAAATGAGGTCGACATCTGATTGGCTACAGATAGGTCTGTTTTTAAAATAATGCATTTGCATCTAATGCATCTAGCCACGGCAGGGGAGTTATGGAGCTAAATCCATGCCAATAGGTTTGTTTGTTTGAAAAAAAGATTTGAACCTGAAAATTTTTGGTCTTGAACATTGAAAAATTCAACAATGTATTCTAAATACAAATAAGTGTATGACAAGTTTTGTTGGTTTAAATATAATTTAGATTCAGTTCAAATCTTTGATTTCAGATCAGCATGCTGTATATGAAGGAGTGAGTCCTCATTTTCGCAGTGAAAAAAAGATCTGAACCTGAAAAAAAGATTTGAACCCGAAAAAAAAAAAATTGAAAGTTGAAAATATAAAATATGCTACTGAAAAATGAAAACATATATTTTATTCGAAAAAAACCCATAACTGAATCTAAATTAGATTCAAACCAACAAAACTGACCCCATATTTCCACATATAATTGCCATATATAATGTATTTCACTTATTTTAAAATGTTGTCTAAACCAGTTTGGTCCGGTCAAATAAGTCCTGATCCTTTCCCAGCTCTTGACTAGGACTTTCAGACTTTGATTCAAGTGCTTGAGTTCATCCATTGTCTTGTCTGCAGGGCAAGGTGGTTGACCTGTCCAGACCCAGATGCAGAGGAGCTTTTCAGGATGGTGGGAGAGGTCTTCATTTTCTGGTCCAAATCTCACGTGAGTCTCTGTTTTCTGTGCTCTTTTCCTTCTATTTTGTGACTCGTGTCTGTCCTTTCCCATCTACCACCTTTCTTTGTGTTATTTATTCCAGAACTTTAAGAGGGAGGAGCAGAACTTTGTGGTGATGAATGAGATCAACAACATGTCCTTCCTGACCGCTGACAGTAAGAGCAAGATGAGCAAGGTGAGAGCGGACAAGCAGACAATTGGCCAAGAAGAACGTAGCCTTTTTATTCACTTACTCCATATCTTGAGCTGTAACACATGAAGAAACTAAACTCAAATTCATATTCCATTAACACCACCCATTCCAAGCCGGTAAGACTTTAAATGAAAC
Source organism: Cyclopterus lumpus (assembly GCF_009769545.1). Lineage (NCBI taxonomy): Eukaryota > Metazoa > Chordata > Actinopteri > Perciformes > Cyclopteridae > Cyclopterus > Cyclopterus lumpus. Next base: position 12,369,499 of record NC_046978.1, read on the forward strand.
CCCTCTTAATCCATTCTCAGCTGTTATTTCCTTTCTTTCCTTTAATGGATCAGAACGCCAGGTAATTGATAATCATTTTGTAGAATTGTTAGAGTCCTCGGCCATTACATAACTAACAACCTCCTTTTCCAGGGCCATGTAAGTGGCAGTACACAGTGTCGCTAACTGTGTTTTCTCCTTATATCCTGTGTCGGGGTTGGACGCTGGGCCTCTAGGCCGGAGATGGAGAGGTTAGACTGTGTTTGTGCACGAGCGCTGTGCTGATCGCATGGCACCCTGAGTTGTGGGAGGCATTTCATCAAGCTCTCCCATGGACCTCCCCACTTCTTAAAACACAGACCCCAATATTCACACACATACAAGCAAACAGGGTTATAAACACGATCAGGGAAGAACTCACAACAATATCTAGTACTAGCAGTGTTCCACTAATGCATATCAACGGGTGAGGTACTACTGTATAAATGGAGATTTAGTTGAAACTGCTTGTGTCATTAATGTTTTCTGTCAGTGGGACATGCTTGAGTGACACTGAGTGTGACTGGGCGTGTGTTAGCGCCACGAGGGCGCGTGTTTTTACGTTTGTGTATATGTGTGAGTAGGGGTCTGGAGCGGCTTGATGAAAGCTCTTTGCCGTAGATCGTAGTGGCCTGAGAGGTTTCATGGCGCTCGGTTGAGCAGCTGCGTGTGTCTATTTTTTTCGGAGCGTGCACTCTTGCAGCTGAGCGCCATCACCCCTATCTGTCTTTTGATTAATAAACAGTTTGTTCTCAGATCGTTCCTGGATACAGTTGTGGAGCCTGCGCACTACTGTGCCATCTGGGATGTTGCGATCTTGTTATTGAGGCTTGGATTTCTTTCAGCTTTCTGTGGTAAAGATTCCCGTGCTGGGGGACTCTTCTCTTTTAAGTATTATCATCGGCTTCGTCTTCACTACCTGTTTACACCAACAACATAAAAACCTACCATCCCTCGCTGTCCCCATTATATTTGCTTAAGCCCATTTACTAACTGGACTCGTCCCTCCATATCTAATTCATTGACCCCATTGAACTGTTAAATCGTTGAATATGTAATGTTTGGTGTTTATTTAAATTGTTTGGGGTTTCTGTGGTTGCTGTAAGATAAATATGAAAACCTCCTCTCTGGGGCTATCAGATGAGCATTACTGTGGTCAGCTTATGTTGCCTGTTCATCTCATGCCTCTCTCTGTGAGGCCAGACAACAGTCGGTAATGAGCACTGGCAGCCTCAGAACAGGAGCGAGTGAGAAGAGCTCCAGGGCGATGGAGCTGACCCCCCCTGACCCCCCGTAGACTTGTGCTGTTCTGCGTGCTGTCCAGTGGACAGGGTGTGTGTGTGCCCTGTCTGGCCACTGCACTACTAACAGTGAGGCTGCATTGTGTGTAACGACTGCAGCTCATGCAGCAGTGAAGCACCTGAAATGCCACCACAAGTTGATGTTTTTCAGAAAATGTGTTGTCCGATTTCAGCAGATGAATAATTCACTTCACTTGTCGATTTCACTTTATCAGCATGTTACTCAACAGTTGGTCCTTGGCTTCTCCTTTTGTTAATTTTGTGTTATGATTTGTGTTAGAAGTAGTCCTACTTCATTTTGCTTTTTTTAATATTCTTGAAAAGCCTCCAATGTCACAAAAACATTTCCTGAAAAGAAAATGTTTGACGTGTGAGGCCGGGGCTTGTAAATGTAGCAGTGATGGATTGGTCTGAACTTTTCTTTCTGTCTATAGTCTGGAGGATCAGAGCAGGAGCGTACCAAGAAGAAGCGGCGTGGGGATCGCTACTCCGTGCAGACCTCCCTCATCGTTGCAGCGTTAAAGAAGATGCTTCCTATCGGCCTCAACATGTGCTCCCCTGCCGACCAGGAGCTCATCAACCTCGCCAAGATCAGATACTCACTGGTACTTTGAAGTGTTTGAAGCCAACCTTTTGAACAAATACATTCAGAATGTCGCCTGAGTCTTCGTCTCTTCCCTTGTAGAGAGACACAGATGAAGAAGTGAGGGAGTTCTTGCACAACAATCTGCATCTGCAGGGCAAGGTGAGGAGACCTTTAAATTTTTTTTGACAATAGATTTAAATATTCCCTTGCAAAAAGAACAATTACGGGGTTCAGGCCAATACAGACACTTGCGAGGGGTTTAGACATTGACACTCCAACACCTGCACCAAAGAGAACTAACAGGATTTATGACGATCATTAATTTCCGACAGAATCTTTGCTTGGTCACGACTTTTGGCGATGCCGTTGCCCCCTATTGGTCAAAGTAAACATTTTGGGGACATGTTTCAACAGCTAGATATGGAAAACAATATGGATGTTTGGACAAAGTGTCATTGATCTATGGTAAAAGTGTTGCTAGGCACATGCATATTTTGGAACTAGTGCTGCCCCCTAGTGAGCGTTTTCAAAAGGGCTTTACACACGGCGGTCTACATTGTGATGAAACCTATCCTACAAGGTTTGTTATAATTGGACAAACCATTTCTGATATCTGTTCTGATTTGCGTTATGTCACGTCAGGTTTTTGCACTCCCTCGTGATACGATTCAGGTACTTATGTGGACATATCCTGCATGTTTTGCAATGATTGGCCCAATGGTTGCAAATATTCAATGGTTCTTCTTAAAAAGAGCTGGATGTCCGCATCAAGTTTGGTGTAAATCAGATTTCTTATGTAGGAGTTTGATTGTAAGGCCCCCATCAGGCCAAATGGGGTCACATGTTAAGCACATTATAAGATGGAGTGCAATCTTGTACGGCAGGCGTAGAAACTCGATACAGTGATCGGCTCAGCTGGGACTGTGCTAGCTGAAGCAGCAGCAGGAAGACGTAACTGTTGACTTATTGGTCAAAATTTTAATCAGGAGAGACACCGAATTGAAGAAAAAGATAATTGTTTTCCCCCAGATGATGTGTGATAATTAAGTCAGCGAGATAAATCCCCCCGGGAAGTCCAGATGGAAGTGGTGGTGGATGAAGCTGATGATTGTCACTAATGAGGAGGTGGAGGGGGGCGCGCTCAAAACAGCAGCATGAACAGACAAAAGGCAGAGAGAATCTCCAGTCCTGATCATGCATCGTCCTCCTGACTACAACTTCACTATGATTGAGTAATGATAATGATAAATCAGCTCAGGAACAACAGGATTTCCGCCCTCCGGGCTTGAACTTCTATATATCTTAACAGGCATTCTACACATTTGCCCTTTTGGTTTCAGGTGGAGGACCCCGCTATGCGCTGGCAAATGTCCCTGTATAAGGAGTTATCCGGAAAGGCTGAGGATGCCGAGGAGCCTGAGAAGGTGGTAAAGAGGGTTCAAGAGGTGTCTGCTGTCCTTTACCACATTGAGGTGGTGAGTAAAGGACACAAGCTCAAGTGCTCTGCAAGCAAACACACACGACTGTATACACATCAAAGGCATTGTTTGGTGGCCATTCGCAGCCTAAATTGTCTTGACAAACTTTTGCAACCAAATTTGGATTTGTTCAGTCGACGTCCCTTTTTCCCCCCGCTCTAGACGGAGCATCCCTTCAAGTCGAAGAAAATGGTGTGGCACAAGCTGCTGTCCAAACAGCGCCGCAGGGCCGTGGTGGCCTGTTTCAGGATGACGCCCCTGTACAACGTCCCCGCGTAATGACTCCCCTCATACTCCATAAAAGAAATGCTCAATGACATAATCAGAAAACTTGACATGAGCATTATAACCCTCTGCTCTCCTTTCACAGGCACAGGGCAACCAACATGTTCTTAGACGCCTACAAACGCAACTGGCTAGAAACTGAAGGTTACTCATTTGAGGACAAGATGATCGACGACTTGTCAGTAAGTCATCGTGTATAAACCTTAGCATACACACAACGGGCAATACGCCATTAACTCCATTATCTCCGATAATTAGAAAGCCATGGAGGTAGAGGAGGAAGAGGAAGAGGAGACCGAGACCAAGCCTGACCCCCTTCATCAGCTGATTCTTCATTTCAGCCGCACAGCTCTCACAGAGAAGATGTGAGAATGTTGCTTCTTCTGCGACTCGCCTTTAATGATCCGTTCCCTTAGTGAGACTTGTTGAGTCCTGTCGTGTGTTTTCTCATTACAGGAAACTTGACGTTGACCATCTCTATATGTCTTATGCTGATATTATGGCAAAGGTAAGACAGTCAGTGAGCAGCATCTTCAAACTGAACTAATAGTTTTGCATACCCGTCTGGTCACATAAATATTCAACCTCTCATGAGGCCTGACAATGAAACGTGAATATGGCAATTGCAAGGGAAGAAAATGTAAATACCACGTAAATGTGTGATCGCTAAACCTGCTGTCATTTCCCTCCAGAGCTGCCATATGGGTGAGGAGGACGAAGGGGGAGATCAGGAGGGGGAGGAGCCAGCCTTTGAGGTGCGACAGACAGAGATGGTATGGGGGGACCAGGGGAAGGGAGACAGGGGGAGTCAGCGGAGAAGCAACTCCACCACGACAACACACTCGGCACACCCCCCCACCACAAATATATTTTTTTTCTTCCCTGTCTTTTCTCTCCGTCCACTAACACCCCTTGTCTATTTCCTGCTATGGTGGACTGACCTGTGCATGACTTTGCTGGACTCTGCTCACCAGTCGGTTCAATGTTGTGGACTTAATAGTTTTATTTCATAAATTGCATGACTTTGGTGCAGAGAGTCGGTGCAGCTAAAAGACAACAAAATGAAACCGAGGTCAAACCAAACCACTGAGTCTTTGTTCGGTATCAGAATTTTAGAATCACAATTTCCAATCCTGATGTGCTTCTGAATTAGTTTTTGGGTTGATTGACTAAGTTTACAACAAATTACCACATCCTAGTATGGGTTAGCATATCAACGTAAAACTTCTCCAAACAAACAGTATATTAATAATTCCAAAAATTATCTAAAATGTTGTTTTCCAAAAATATAGAATTTTATGATATATGGTATAATAATATAATGGAAACATGTGCTCAGAAGCACCTAAATAAATAAATATTTTGTAAATACTATAATTTACTTAACTGGTACTTTGAATCAGATTCTCAGTGATTGCCTCAAAAAGCCAGGTTTGGACCCCGATGTTGTAGATATAGAGCTCGATGGCTTTTCCTGGAGGGCAGCATCACATCCGTTTGCACTGCAAATCCCTCATGCTGCATCCGCACCACATCAGGCATTGCGGCAAAAGAGTGCCCGTTGGCACCGCATCCATTTCCAAATCGAATGGGTCAATCCAATGAGTGTCGCTCAATTGGTCCATTTCAGGGACAGCCCTGCACTTAGCGCCACAGCGTCTGATTTGGTGTGAAACTGCAGCCTCGATGTTCTAAAGAACCTCTTCGATGAGCTTGTGTTGATGCTCATTCAGAGGTAATTTCATCAACTGAACATCAGCTCTATTCCTCCATGGTAGCTGATGTGAGCTCTGAAATGTCATGCTGTCGCCCCAGGCAAGCAGCTATTTTTAGAAACTGATAAATTCTGGAGCCATGCAGCAGGTTGTTTCACAGCAGAACCAGCACTCTTGTGTGTACGTGCTCCCCCAGGTTTTTCGCCCACCATTTTCCTGACTCACACCCTCCTGTACTCACCTGCTCATCGGGCTGCGATCCCCCATACGCACGATAATCTGAAATCTAACCGACAGAGAAACCAATTTAGTTTTGTCTTTGTTTTGAATTGGACGACAAGTCTCCCTCTCTGCTCACCGTGGACTACAGTAAAAGCCTGCACAGTCCGCCGTGCATTCACTGTCCCAAAGCCAAGCATCCATTCACGCATTCATACACTGACTCTCACACGCAGACACACTCGCACCCTCGGCCACACCCAATCTCCTCTCACTCACCTCAAAGACACATAGTTTGCTCGACGGATGAGCAGAACCTCTGTAATTAGAAAAAGGTTCCACAATCATTGTTGTTAAACAGTCAGGGTTACGAGGGAGGGGTAGCTCCAGTTCTAGGTGCTTTGGGTGGGGCTTTACGCATGGTGTGAGGCGGGAGGGTCAAGTCTAACCTCTTTTGTCAAGACGATAGATATCAGCTGTAGTGTTTGATTTGTAACAAAGGGAGTAGTGTAGTTCTGTGGGTATGAGAACTGTACTAGGTAGCAGCGTTAAATAAGTATATTATAGTGACACTGGACAGTTTTACATTTTCAATCTGGTCTCCATATTATGTACGTTATATTGACAATATCTGCAAATGCATTTAATAATATGATTTTATTTAGTTTAAATAGTTTAATTGTTAATTATTTTCTTGCGAATAGATATATATTCCAACGTATTAAGGCCATTTTAGGTTAAAAAAAAAGGAAGGGGTTAATATTCCCAGGAAAAAAAAACACTTTTCCGAGAAAAAACATATTCTATAGTCTCTGAGATTATAAAGTCATAAATGTAGGCGCCGTCTAAATTACATTGCACCTAAAGCACAGATAGTTTGTCAGTAGTGACGTCATCGCCGTTTTGAAGCCTCGATTTCTGCGTGACCATATTTGGACTGCGGAGGAGTGACGTAGAGACCCTCGATACGTCTCTGGTGTGAGGCGGTTCATCCGATCTTCGAGTAAAGGGATGTGGTTTGCCAAAAAACTAATTTACCAAATTTATGACTTTATGAATTCAGGTATCTATTATTTTTTTTACCACTGAATATTATTCTCTGACTCTGTGATTTAAAAAATATTTTCTTTTACCTACAATGCTCCTAATAAGCCGTACTTATTAGCAAATCAAAACCTCTGATTGATTTATTAGACCGATAATGGATTATCTGAAAATTGCCCAGCCTTGCAAGTGCAAATTTAGAACATCAACTATCAATATTCAATATCTGTGTTTAATCTAGGCACTTCATGTCAATTAAGTAAATGCCTTTTGCCTTTATTTGACAGTTTACAGACTTAGAATCCTGTGTTTAAACTTAAAGACAGACAGGAACCACATGGTGCTGCTGCAGGTAGCATAACGGAGGGGTTTGTACTGTTGGAGAGCAGGATCTGCATGCTGTGTTACTCAGACGACTGCCGTTGCTTCCTCGTAAGAATGTGTGAAATGTGTGGAGTGGTATGCCTTGGGAAGAAATGTCTTTGCCATCGTCTGTTTCCTGCCTCTGGAAGATGTTAAGAGCTGGAATAACTGTCTCCATCACTAACACACATTGTGTTCCATATAAAGACAGTGCGTGTGTGTGTGCGCTTGTGTGCGTGTGCGTGCTTGTGTGCGTGTTCCTGTATCTCTATCTTTATGAGAATTAATAGTAGTTTTACTATTTTAGATTTGGCTTTATGAATAAGGGTCCAGGGCTGCAGCCAGCGCCTGAGCCACAGACCTTTTTTAAAGACTTTTAAATCTGTCGCTCTCACTACGCGGACAGGCCTGATGAGAAAATATTTTCTGAATTATTGCTAAAATCATCATGTAATGCTAACTTTTGTTTGTGTATCTAGTCTCTAATGAACAGAAATGGATGTGTTATATGTCGTCATCAGCTTTAGCCCCATTAGAAACGACTTTGTGTGTAATGGATGGTCATAATAAGGATAGAATTATTAGGACGCGTGCAAGTGAGCGTGCAAGTGAGCGAGCGAGTGAGTGAGTGAGTGAGCGAGTGCGGGGGGCAGTGCAGTCCCCGTTGGCAGGGTTACAGCTGTGTTCGCTCTGCTCTCCACAGGACAAGGAGATGGAGAAACAGAGGCTTCTGTACCAGCAGTCGCGCCTACACAACCGAGGGACTGCAGAGATGGTGCTGCAGATGATCAGTGCCTGTAAAGGTAGTTGCTACGCACACACACACACACACACACACACACACACACACACACACACACACACACACACACACACACACACACACACACACACACACACACACAATAATGTCACAATGGGCCATCCTTATCTTAGATGGTCAATGACCCATCTGGGCTGATCTGAAACAAATTGATAATTTTTTTTAACACTGTGTAATATTACAGTCCCCTCAGCCCAGATAACTGAATTCTAAGATAGAGATGTGAGATGCATTGTTCTCCCAGGTTTAGTCCAAATCAGATCAGTGGTGTCTGAGTCACTGAACAGCAAATGATGCTGATGTTGCACGTTGCCTTGAGGAGTGTGATTATGAAAATGCTGAAGAGAGAATAATTCCTAGTCTCAGTGAGAATCCGTTAAGTCAAAGTTTTGCATTCAAAATGGTACAAAGGTGTTTAGCATCAGAGTATACTTAAAGGACCTAAAGTAATTAAGTATTAATTATGCAGAATGGACAGTTTTAGAATAATATACATCATATATGTCTTGATTATAATTAATATGCATTACCGTATAATGTTAGATTACATTCTTGTTGTAGCTGGTGAAGCTCATTTGAATTACTTTATACACTGCTTAATCTACAAAAATGCATCAGTTATTAGTTGATTTATATATTCATTTATTAATAGTAAAAACCACAATATTTGACTCTGAATTGTTGTAAATTAGAAGAATAAAATGGAAATACTGAAGTAAAGTATCTTAAAATTGTGCTCACGTACACTTTTGAGTCAATGTATTTAGTTACATTCCACCACTGATTTCTTCACAACAAAAACTTGATAAATATCTGATAAAATGTGTATTTGTTACATTTCTATTTTATTCTCCGTCCGTGGGCTGCATCCCTAATTCACATTTTTTAAACTTTAACAGAAGAGTTTTGTGCAAGAAGAAATACATGTGTTTTTTTTAATGAAATGCTGGAAGTAATAAAATGTACTTCAGAGAATTAAATCAACATATACATTCTGAAATACAATAAAGTAGTACAAATTAGACTTACTTTTACCAGCTCCAACATGTGAATGTATCATTCTGAAATGGAGCATTCTGCATGATTGACACTTTTCCTTTGGGTACTTTGCTGCTCATACTTTGTACTTCTACTGGAGTCAAACTGGATTGCAGGACTTTACTTGCAACAGAGCATTAATACACTGTTGTGTTGGTACTTTTACTTCAGCACTCCTTCCACCTCTGAACACCACTGATGTCTGATTTCAGGTGAACCTGGAGCCATGGTTTCTTCCACACTCAAACTGGGAATCTCCATCCTCAATGGAGGTAACTGTGATGTGCAGCAGGTAAGAACTCTGAGAGTTTTACATTCATTCTAGACAATTACATTTCCATTGGAGAGCTGGAATACGTCAGTAATCGACCTTGTTAATGCGTCTGTGAAGAGCTGCTGGCAGCCACGGCTGTGATTCAGGTGTATGTGAAGCTTCACAGGGAGGGAGCAGTTCATTCAGGACAAACATGGCCGCTCCTGAACATGTTAGCAGGTGTCATTTCTTCATTAAAAGCAGAGCAATGCACGGCACCGAGGGCTTTTCTCGTTTTTTGCTCCTCTCTCAATGGCAACTTCGGCAACAGTTTGATTGACAGATGGTTCATCCAATCACCTGCCCAGTATTTTTTTTAAAGTTGCCTGCCCTTTTCCAAACAGTTTGCAATGACAGCTTCTCGGATGGCGTTATAGGACTACAGCGCAACTTAAATGTTCCATTTTCCATTCTGCTGGCGATGCGACTCTCCATCTTAATCCTTTCAGTGCACATTTTGATTCCTGTCACCCTGTCTGTGTGCAGAGAATGCTGGACTATCTGAAGGATAAAAAGGATGTGGGATTCTTCCTGAGCGTTCAGGCTCTGATGCAGACCTGCAGGTCTGTAGTGAATATCTGTCATTGATCGCTCTTGTTTTTGACCGCTGCTCTCCAAACACTGTTCAGAGTGGGAGGGCTTACTGTGACTGAAGCTTGTAGGGCGGCATGTTCTCAAACTGACCGGATATTTCACATTGACAGCGTTTTGGATTTGAATGCCTTTGAGAGACAAAACAAGGCCGAGGGACTTGGGATGGTTTCAGAGGAAGGCACGAGTGAGTATGGTCTTCAGCTTCCTACCGCCACACACTATCTGAACACACTGCCCTCCAGACTGACACACACACACACACACACACACACACACTGTCACATCCCTGTTGTCCTGCGTCATTGTGCATTGGTTTGAGACATAGTCTGACATGTTTCTAGTTCCAGTGTGTGTCTTTTAGTTGGCCTGTTTGAGGATGCAGGTATGTTTTTATGGAAGTGTGTCCATGGAGTGTTAATCGCAGCATTTTGGCTGTTTGATGTATGAAACTGTTTTATCATCCACTGACAGCCTTGAGATTTCTGGACTCACTGCGTCTCTTTGTCTTTCTCTCCCCCTCATATCGTTCACTTGGCCCGTTTTTCAAAACCCTTTCCCCCTTCATGCTCATGTCTCTCTTGCCCGTCAATTTGCTGTTCTCACGGTTCTCAGATAAGAAGCTAGAACGTGGTAAATGATCTCATATATTTACTTTCTTTCTGTCCCTCCTTTTCTGTCCTCTCTGTCCCTTTCTTTAGCTCTCAATCACACAACTAGTCTTTTCCTTGCTGTGACCTTAATATGCATTTCATTTCACACTCAAGCACCCGGGGAAGTCAAACTGTACAGTCACTTGTAAGGTTTGATTTTTCGTCCTTGAGTGTTTTTAATCACAGATCTACTGTAACTCTGATAATTGGGAAGGAGAAGCAGTAACCTCGTTCTTCCTCTGCCACTCGGTTCTCTCAAGTAGACCGTAGAGAACTGTGTCCTAGAAACTCCGAAATGAATTGCAGCAGCAGCGGGGACTCTCTGAATCTCTCTCATTCATATCATTTGAATGTAGTTTGACCCCCTCAGCAAGACCATCTGTGTGAATCCTTAGACTCCCTAGAATATTCTCATTGAGTTCTGCTTGGAGTTGGAAAAACTCAACAAGACGGCATTGAAGTAAAAAACAAAGTTACTGATCCGGCATATCATCACACGGAGGATGGGAAGGGCTCTCTCCTCCGTCCTTTGTTGCATCAGGACCGTTGCTCTCAGGTCAGCTGAGCGCCATGCGTCACAAAGAGAGGATCACAATGGAACAAAAGAACTGGACTAAAACAAGAAAAAGAGTATCGATAAGAGAATAACAAAAAGCTACTGAGCACAGTGCTTTCTAGTAAATCCCACATTGTGTATTAGTACATTTAAATGCATTCACTTATCCGTTTATTTGATTGGGACAGAGCATGTTCATGAAGATCAGTACAAGCATGCTAATATACACCCATCTCTAACCAAAACAGCAACATAACCAGATACAAATATGTAATACACAAGCAGAAAAGACAAAGCACCTCAAGCATAGTTTGAGATTGGTGTTGAAAGTCTAATATATATGCATAGTACTTGTTCATATGCAATACTCTGTCTAGTGCGTATTGTACATAATACAAGACTTGGTCATTGAAGCTGTTAAAGAGTAATGAAATAACAACTTCAAAGCACTATTGCTGACCCTGTAATTATTGTATGTATTTTGTTGTACGTGATCAGAGTCCTCTGCTGACTCCACCGCCACGTTTTTGTTTTCTGTCATGAGTCAATCTTAACATGCTTGTGCATTTTTTACTCTCTGACAGTATCCACTTTCTGATGGCATCCCAATAGAGAGCTGTAACATTTTAATTTTTTAATGGGTAGGATTTGAAATGAAATGACGTAAAAGAAAAAAATCAAAAGACACTAAATGAACTGCCCACTCTTCAAAAGCTCCTCATTTCCTCTAAGATTAGTTGTCATCCTTTACTTCCACCCTGACAACAGGGGTTAACACCAAATTCAATATCTATTAGTGAGTGTCATCCCATCTCTTACAAAGCGTACTGGGGTTTGCAGAGTTCGGTAGATCTGTCCTGCATGACGGAGTGCCTTCACTTTATCTCTGTTGTTCTGTCTTCATTTGTGAGCGTCTCCTCAGTGGTATTCGTGTCTGTTGTCACGCCCTGGTTTCCTGTCGTCATTTATCTGTGTGTTCCATGCACATTTAAGTTTGATCTTTTTGAGTTTTGTTGAGTAGAGGTTTTCTGTAAAAAGAAAAGTGTCTGGAGTTCGAGACAGAGGTAAAGTTGTATGCCTCCCTTTCCTGCTAACGAATGTCGAGGTCTTTGTTCCTTTCACTAACACGTTCTCATGAAAGGGGAGCGGTACTTACAATTCAGGGATGAAGTGTTCAGTTTCAAGAAAAAAAAAGTAAAAACACACCTAGCTTTTTCAATTAAATTCAATTCAGTTTATTTTGTATATCTCAATATCACAATTACAAATGATCCTCAGAATGCTTTACAATCTGTACACATACGACATCCCTGTCCCAGGACCTCACATCGGATCAAGGTATTAGGTGTGTTAAAGGATTAGGCTTTAACACACCTAATACCTTGTGCTTCTCTTTGTTTTTGTATTCTAACAGAATAACACAGCAAAACGACAGAGAGACTTTCTTTCCAACAAGATTAATTTGCGTTTCCTCTCTTCCTCTTGCCAGATGAGAAAGTGATGGCGGACGATGAATTCACGTGTGACCTCTTACGTTTCCTGCAGCTTCTTTGTGAGGGCCACAATAATGGTGAGTCTCTTTTTCCAAAGCTGCTGTGTTGAAGTAAAACTCGTTTCAGTTGTGGAGTGCACCTTTTTTTTTTGTTGTACTTCCTGTTTTCAGATTTCCAGAACTACTTGAGAACTCAGACAGGCAGCACCACGACCATCAACATCATCATCTGCACTGTGGACTACCTGCTGCGACTTCAGGTCACTCTGATTGCTGACTTTGGTTCTCTGCTCTTTGTCCCCTTTTCTCCAGACTGTCGCTCCTTCCCGGAATCTCTTTTTCGTTGACAGTTGTTTTAATGTTATTATTACGTGAGATTTGTTTTTTAGAAAATATGGCCTTTGTTATTTGATATACTAAAGTACGACACAAATATCCTACTAAGACTAAGAAATTATTCTGTGATATCCATATAAATATACTTTATACACACACAAAAAAAGAATACATTCAGTATTCTTTCATTTGGGCCAATTCTATAATACGTTTTTTTGTTTTCTTCCCTTCATGCATGCAGGAGTCGATCAGTGACTTTTACTGGTACTACTCAGGAAAAGACATTATCGATGAACCCGGGAAGAGGAATTTCTCCAAAGCAATGACGGTGGCCAAGCAGGTCTTCAACAGCTTGACTGAGTACATCCAGGTAGGAGAGCCCCCCCCCCCCCCGATAAAGCGTGCAAGTAATAACTTTATCCACATCTGTGATAATGTTAGAACATGCGTACAACTGATCACAACCCTGTCAAGCTACAAAACAAAACAAGACACTATAGTTCTTGAAAAGAAAAGGTAAAGCTAGATTTTAAATGTCTGTCCCCAAAGAAAATAACCTCCTGTTACTACGAAGCCAGCTTTTTTTTTTCAGAACATTTACTTCGAAACACAAAACGATGGTAAAAAACATCTCCTCACATGATGTCAGTGCTGGAGTTTCATCTCCGTGTTCCACCTGGTCTCTGTGTCTGTCAGGGTCCCTGTACTGGGAACCAGCAGTCTCTGGCCCACAGCAGGTTGTGGGACGCCGTCGTGGGCTTCCTGCACGTCTTCGCTCACATGATGATGAAACTTGCTCAGGTAAAAAATATCCTGACTCATTCTTAACCTTTTTGTAGGCTTACGGTTTATTTCCCGACATATACCATGGAGCGTTTCTGTAGAGAATCAATAATAATGTGTTTGCTATATTTCAGTTGACCAAAAGATGAATCAAATCAATATCAAACAGAATTGTACACATTCTCCAAAGGATATAGTTTTATTTATTAGTCCACTTGAGTATACTAATGATCTGAACTGTCTCTCTCATGGTTCCTGCAGACTAAAGTATGTATTTTCTTTATTATTCTTTAAAAAAAAAATATATATATGTGACCTGTGATTATTGAATTGATTTTCATATCTTTACTGGCTTTTCCCCTCTTTTCTTTGTCCGGTTGTTTCTGCCTCTTTATTAAGCCGTTTTTGCCAGAATGAGAAATCTGTGCATCCTGTGGTCTCTTCAAAATAAAGGTCAACTCGTGTTTCGCCAGTTAAATGCATTTATTGTGAAGCTGCAGCAGTAGGACATGTTAGTGGCCACAGACACTCGACTACAACTATAATCAAAAATACTGTTTTCATTTCTCGGTAGCCATGTTGTTTCTACATTTAATAAGTTAAATTATTTGAAATAGTCAGTTTTTCTACATTATGTCAGTTTATCAGTGTGCTGCTGATTCCCACATGAAGTTGAGCAGGCAGAAACAATGAGGAAAAACAGTTATGCTTTCCTGATTTGCGTATATATTGGTGTCATAGTACTGGCCAGTGATTATGGTTTGACCGTGTGCTTGCTTTAAATAATGCGTGCCTGCGGGCTGCAACTTGTTTGACCTAACAAGGAGCTGCGGTGTTCCTTACTCTAATATGTGACCTCTTGATTGCTACTGATGCTACTGTTTAAAATGCTTTTTTGTACCTTGAACATCATTTAAATGGTAGGTTATTATTAAAAAGGTAAGCTATAATAACTTTTGGATCAGCACTTCCAGATGAACTCATCTGAGGCCATACATACATTTTCAGAAACTCTCTGTTGAGTCCAAAAATGAGCTTTAACATGTGACCTGAATATACAGTATCTCCTATCGGATGTGTTTGTATTGGATAAGAAGCAGCGTAAAAATAGAATATGTGGTCTGGCTGAAATTTAGTAAGGATAACATTTTTATTTTCATCTGTAACCCTGTCAGATGCACCCCGATCCTGGACAACGAAATGGCGTAAGAATGTGTCTCCACCAGCGCCATCTCATTTAGAGGCCCGTCCAGCTTTTATTCCAGTTATTTTTCTTATGCGTCATCACATTATTTATCACGCAGCTGAATACCCAAATCATATCCATTTCCCTCTGTTGGTGTTTTCTAACAAGCCATCAAGTAAATTACTGTAGATATTATATATATTAAATTATATGGGGAAAATATGATTGGAATGTCCGTTTAGAGAACATGTAATCACATTCTTAGATCGCTTGTTAAAGGTGGTATATAACAAATATGATTTATTCATGCACCCAAACATTGGTTAATTGTTCCTTCCTAATTTATGAGACTCATTTCACATTGTTGCCTTAAGTTGTCTCGCTTTGCTCCTTTTTCATTTCGCTGTATTTAGTTTCTTTTGCGTTCTCGAGGTATTAAAAGGTGCCAGTGTGATTTCACAGGATGCTTGCACAGCCGACAGCTTTTTCTCCTCTAGACCTCCACCAGCCCGACAACCACTTGAGACTGTCTAAAAATATCAGCAGCTCTTGTTATCTGCTGGTGCCGGTCTTCAGAAGCGCTTCAGATCAGCGTCGGCAGTTCTGTTCGTCCTCCTCGCTCCCATGCTGCAGCCACTCTTTCAGATAAGGGGAAAAAGGCCTCGCTGTCTAGAGGCTTTGTGTTCTTCCCTCCTCTCATACCTGCTTGTGTTTCCATTGTGTTTGTCTTGCTGTCCGTCACATCAAGTGTACCTCCTGTAATGATAAAAATGCATGTTCTTTATTTGACAATGCAAACCCAGGATCATTTTTGGAGTAGAGCGCACTCTGAGGTAGCTATTCTCACCTGTTTCTTTTCGTCTCAGAAAGATACACATATCCTCTCAGACTGTAATATATTTTGGTTTTGTTGCAGGACTCCAGTCAAATTGGACTGTTGAAGGAGCTGTTGGATCTGCAGAAGGACATGGTGGTGATGCTTCTGTCTCTGCTTGAGGGTACGGTGTCCGTCCCAGTCCAGTGACATCCTCTCCGTTCTGTTTGCAAGCTTTCTATACATTTCTCATTTTCTCTCGTCTTTTGTTCCGCTCCTCCCAGGCAACGTGGTGAACGGCACCATCGCCCGGCAGATGGTGGACATGCTGGTGGAGTCCTCCAGCAACGTGGAGATGATCCTCAAGTTCTTCGACATGTTCCTCAAGCTCAAGGACATCGTCGCGTCCGACGCCTTCCGGGACTACGTGACCGACCCCCGAGGGCTCATCTCCAAGAAGGACTTCTCCAAGGCCATGGACAGCCAGAAGCAGTACTCTCCCTCAGAAATCCAGTTCCTCCTCTCCTGCTCGGAGGCCGACGAGAACGAGATGATCAACTTTGAGGAATTCGCCGATCGTTTCCAAGAGCCGGCGAAAGACATCGGCTTCAATATCGCCGTACTGCTCACAAACCTGTCGGAGCACGTGCCCCACGACACCCGCCTTCAGAACTTCCTGGGGCAGGCCGAGAGCGTGCTCAACTACTTCCGCCCTTACCTCGGCCGCATTGAGATCATGGGAGCCAGCAGGAAGATTGAGCGCATCTACTTTGAAATCAGCGAGGCGAACCGCAACCAGTGGGAAATGCCGCAGGTCCGAGAGTCCAAGCGGCAGTTCATCTTCGACGTGGTCAACGAAATCGGGGAGAGCGAGAAGATGGAGATGTTTGTGAACTTCTGCGAGGACACTATCTTTGAGATGAACATCGCCGCTTCGATCTCTGAGCCCGAGGGAGACGGGGCAGAAGAGGAGGATGACGAGGAGGAAGAGGAGAGCGGCGGAGATCAGGTCGAGGCTCTGGAGGGCGATGAGGAAAATGGAGAAGAAGCAGCTCCAGTGTCCGCCTCGGCCTTTGCGGACTTCCTGAAGAGCGTGGGTGACTTCTTCAACATGTTCACCTTCCGTAACCTGCGGCGTCGCTACCGCAAACTAAGAAAAATGACCGTGAAGGAGATGGTGATCGGCCTGGCCACGTTTATCTTCACGGTCGTGATGGGTATCCTGATGTTCGTGTATGGCATATGCAAGGGCTTCTTCACGCTCATATGGAAGGTGCTGTTCGGCGGAGGCTTAGTGGAGGGCGCCAAGAAGATGACGGTGACGGAGATCCTAGCCAGCATGCCAGATCCCACGCAGGACGAAGTTCACGGGGATCTGCCACCTGAACCGGGGGCGCGAGAAATACAAGACGCAGATGGAGTGTCGGACCTCTTGGATGCTGTGGGGGGAGAGGAGGAAGAGGAGGATAGCGAGGAGCGAGGAGAAGGTGGACGCCTGCCCGGTTTCAATGCTCCCGGAGGACTCGGAGACTTTGGCGAGACGACAGCAGAGGAGCCTCCGACTCCCGAGGGCACGCCGCTGCTGAAGAGGAAATTGGTGAGGCGTTGTGTCTGTTACTGTTGTTCAATGTGCACGCTCTCCGTTAATTGGATAATTAACCGCAAAACAATTATTGAAACAGATGGAAGCCGCGGTGGGAGAACCAGGAGAGGAACAGCAACCTGTTCAGCCTGAAGAAGAGGCTCCTCAGGAAACCGAGAAAGCAGAGTAAGTTAATTCTGCTAAAGATGAGGCGAATATTGATTCACTCCCAGCTAAGCTGTACAGCCATAAACATTTAGAGTTCACACGTCTAAGAGCAAATGTGTTAAGTAATTATGAATCATCGTTTGGCTTGAATGTAATTCACTTTTTCTACAGAAATGTGTCCAGACATTTTCAGTGTTCGCTCGATCACATCCAGTACGACAACTTATTAAGGTCATTGTTGGTAAAAATAAATCATTATTATTATTACGACAGAGCTGTGGGAGGAGGGGGTAATATTCTCTGAATAAACTAGTCACAACATTTTTCTCCCTCTGAATATTATCCCCCTACCGTGGCGCTGCCATTGTCTTTGTCCTACAATAGCCTTAATACGCCATCGTACATATCTGTCGTCAACCAATCAGCTTCATCGTATGTTAACACAGTCCACAGAAAGTATTTCTTCTGTTCAAAAAACTCAAACAAAACACAAGTCTCTCTCGTTGTGTGTCTTGTCCAGCACCGAGAATGGAGAGAAGGAGAAGGAAGAGAAGGCCAAGCCTGAACCCGAGGTAAAGGAGGAGGAGCCCGAGGTGAAAGAGGAAAAGACAGTGAAGACGAAGGCGAAGAAGGACAAGAAGGTGGCTGAGGAGGGCTTCGAGCTGTGGAATGAGCTGGAGGTTCTGAGGATTAAATATATGGTGAGGAGCTCTCCTACAGTAAATATGTTGTTAGCCGCCACATGGTGCTGCAGTCTGAACCTGTTCTCTGACATATTGGTATTTTCAAGTAATAAGGTTAGCTGTAAAAAGCCTGAGCCGCTTGCTTTCATGTGGTTTGGACCGGTTGGTTTTTTGTCACTCAGAAAGCCGTCGCATTGTTTTCTTCACAGAACTACCTTTCTCGCAACTTTTACAACCTTCGGTTCTTGGCCCTGTTTATCGCCTTCGCTCTCAATTTCATCCTGCTCTTCTACAAGGTCTGTGCATTGTTACACACACTGATACCAGTAGCATGTGCCACCGCATCATGGTGCATTTCACTGGCGATGTGTTCAAGAGTCTGACAGCCACCCCCCTAAATACATCTCCAAATAACACACTGGGGAATGTGTTATGATGCAATAAAGTTACATAAGATAAGATAAGATAATCCTTTATTAGTCCCTCAGTGGGGAAATTACAGGATGAACGCTCGTATTCAGGATCAGATGGTTTTCTCATTATCACCATATAGCGACTCCATACCAACAACATAAGAAACACATGACACCACATGAGCGTATGTGGAGGACTCCAACAACTTATTTTTGCAGCTGCTATCAAGATGGAGTTCTTTGATGTGATGAAGTCATTCAGGAGCAATACAGTGGAGGAGAACTTTCCAGATCAAAGGAACATGCGATGAATGCTATCTTTAATGCACATTTTTTAAAGAGTTCTTTTACCACCTTTCTGTATTAAAAAGTATTTTTTGCAATTGGCACTTGTTTTTCTTCTTTATGCCAAAAGACTGATTCTGTGTCTGACCTGTCCAGGTGTCTGAAAGTCCTCCAGGTGAGGAGGACCCGTCTGAGGGTTCTGGTCTGTTTGAGGGCTCTGGCCTGTTTGAAGGCTCCGGTGCCGAGGAGGATGGGTCCGGATTAGATGACGTAGGAGGAGAAGATGACGAAGAGGAGGGTACTTTGTACTACTTCCTGGAAGAGAGCACAGGCTACATGGAGCCGGCTATGGCTTTCTTTGGCTTCATCCACACTATTATCTCCTTCCTCTGCATCATCGGCTACAACTGCCTCAAGGTACCTGGTGTTTGCACCACAAAAAATCCCACATGTGGTTTTTTTTGTGTCTTTTTGTGTTTTGTGTTTTGCGCTTGTGGGGTTTCAAGCAGCGTGCCTTCTTTTCCCTTCAGGTCCCTCTGGTTATCTTCAAGAGAGAGAAGGAGCTGGCCAGAAAGCTGGAGTTTGATGGTGTCTACGTCACTGAGCAGCCTGAGGAAGACGACATCAAGGGCCAGTGGGACCGACTGGTGCTCAACACTCCGTAAGAGGCCTGTTACATAGTCACATTTCAGCCCAACTCTCCGGCAATGTACTTCAGAAACAAAGGAATGACAACGGAATAACATTTCTTTTTAAGTATTAGAAACCTGATTAATAATTGCATCTAAGATGCAAGCTCTCAAAATAACCGGCTATAAATCACAGACACACACTTTGGTCTAATCTTTACTGACGTTGCATGTTAGTCACACTCTAATCAGGTTGCAGATTTCTCATATATTGCATCACAAACTGGGAGTACTTTAAATGAAATGCTCATGATTTGTGTCTCTCGATGCAGATCTTTCCCAAACAATTACTGGGACAAGTTTGTGAAAAGAAAGGTGAGTTGATTTTTTCCCCGAAAAGCTTAGATTGAAGATGTCCAGGATATTTTCCTGCAGTGAATTGGCATTGGTGTGTGTGTGATACCCAGGTGCTGGATAAATATGGTGACATCTACGGCAGAGAGAGGATCGCGGAGCTGCTCGGTATGGACTTGGCTTCTCTGGACGTCAGTGCCATGACTCATGAAAAGAAGCCTGAACCCGACACCTCAATGTTGAGCTGGTATGTACTGTTCACTCTCTACATGAAGCATTCAGGGTTTAAAGAGTACAAAGTCAGAGAACAAACCTGTCCGTCTCCCCGTAGGGTCACGGCTATTGACATCAAGTACCAGATCTGGAAGTTTGGTGTTATTTTCACCGACAATGTGAGTTCAGGAAGCAGTTCACGGTTTGATTTAAACAATGAGAAGTCACGTGTGACCGACAGCACTCTCTCCTTTCATTAGACCTTCCTCTACCTCGTCTGGTACATGTTGATGTCTCTGCTCGGACACTACAACAACTTCTTCTTCGCGGCTCATCTTCTGGACATCGCCATGGGGGTCAAAACCCTGCGCACCATTCTGTCCTCCGTCACCCACAACGGCAAACAGGTCAGCACACTCACCGCGACAACGATGCATCGCGAGGCTTTCTGCACGCCGTGCACTAATGCTCCGTCCACCTTGTCTCACGCAGCTGATGATGACGGTGGGTTTGCTGGCCGTGGTGGTGTACCTGTACACCGTGGTGGCGTTTAACTTCTTCCGCAAGTTCTACAACATGAGCGAGGACGAGGACGAGCCGGACATGAAGTGTGACGACATGATGACGGTGAGTGGCGGCGCAGGAAGACACCTGTCGGGGTCGTCGGGCCCGCTTTACGCTGTGCTATAAAACATCTCTTCCGCAGTGTTACCTGTTCCACATGTACGTTGGCGTGCGCGCTGGTGGTGGCATCGGAGATGAAATTGAGGACCCGGCCGGTGACGAATACGAGCTCTACCGAGTGGTCTTTGACATTACCTTCTTCTTCTTCGTCATCGTCATCCTGCTGGCTATCATCCAGGGTATGTTTTCATAAGTGGTCCTTTTTCTCAAAGTTCTCTTTGTGGTTTGGGTGTAATTAAACACTAACTACACAAGAAAAATGGCAATAATGTAAAGTTGGATGTGTATGTCTTCCGAATTTGTCGCAAGATGTGGCTTTAGAAATACAAAGGAGAAGTTTAAATTCTCCAATAAGTCATGTTTAACTGACATGTGGTCGCCTGTGGCCATGTACGCTGAGGCAGAGAGCTTTGCAGAGCAGGGATTTGGTTGAAGAATGCACCAGTGTTCACCTGCGTTGTCTCAAACTAAAACCTGTGCCAGCAGAATTGGAGAATCTAAGGAATAAGAGAAGACTGTTTAGCAGTCAGGAAAAACAAAAAGGTTTTTGGACCTGAAGTTTGCGGTCCTGAATTCTAAATGTGACGGTCACTTTGTGGAGAAGATCTTCAGACCAATACGAAACGCTGTGTGTCTGTCAGGTTTGATCATCGACGCCTTTGGAGAGCTGAGAGACCAGCAGGAGCAGGTCAGGGAGGACATGGAGGTAAGAGGATGAGTTCCAGGGGGAACTTCACTTCACTTATTCTCCTTCAGTTAACAGGAGAGAGCGTGTTTCATCTGAACTGTCCCGTCTCCCTCCAGACAAAGTGCTTCATCTGTGGAATTGGAAGCGACTACTTTGACACGACGCCGCACGGCTTCGAGACGCACACCTTAGAAGAACATAACTTAGCCAACTACATGTGAGTTACCTGTAAGAGGTTTTAAATATACTGTATGTCTCCACTCATTTACTTCCAAAGTTCCAGATGGCCTCGAAACCCTTGATGGCTTTATCCTTTCAGAAATAAGGCATCAAGCGAGTATTGAACAAGTGGATAACCTTTACTATTAAAACATAGCAGCATATGACACATGACTTGGCTTGACAAGAAGAAAATGATGAGAAGACTTCTGCAGTGTTAATGTTTTAAGAGGCTTTAGTCTTCCAACAACCACTAACATTTGGCTTTTGTCTTCAGTCAGTATTCATTTCCAGACATGTTTTTTTCTCCTTTTCTGGTGTAATGCTATGCAACATGCATTAAAGTGAATATATAATAGATTAAATCTATAGGGATTTGGGCAATTATAAGAGTTTATTAACATACAAAACATGCCATTCATATGCTCTTCCCATCGCCACTGTTACCTCACTGGTCATGGAAACAGACTAACTCGACAGAAACTAAATAAAACTAAAAAGGTTTTTGCTTTAGTCTGTCCACTGTTCAAACTCTGGTTTGAAAGAGAGACTGAATAAGTGACTGATAACAATTAAACGTGTTCATGACATCTATCCAACACACCAGAAAAAATAAAAGGCATACTCGTCTACTGACAATGGGAAAGGAGTCTGTGGCTTATTTTTAGTGTACTTTTACTGTATAAAAGAAACGGGATATACAGACTAATTCTGGTGTAAATAATCTTGTTATTATGTTGAATTAGTTTTCTCTATTTCACCTTCAGGTTCTTCCTGATGTATCTCATAAATAAAGATGAAACGGAACACACAGGGCAGGTCAGTAAACATACATGCATGAGGTCGGTCGGTGTACATTAATTGCTATTCATGTGTGTTTTGAAAAGCAATATATAAATTCGATGTATTATTATTATTATTATAAAAAATGTTGAACCACTCTATGTATCAGGAGTCCTACGTGTGGAAGCTATACCAGGAGCGATGCTGGGACTTCTACCCGGCTGGAGACTGCTTCCGGAAGCAGTATGAGGATCAGCTCGGATAACCTCCTGCACCCTTAACGCCTGAGGGAGGAGGAGAGGAGAGGAGGGAGGAGGGGAAGATACCAAATGTAGACTCTGAACACATCTATTTTCTTAGTTTCTCCTAACTTGAAGCTATGCACACTTTGACTGCACTGCTGTACCACCTGCAGCACAATGCCGATGAGAGAGAATGGAGTAGAGCAGAAGAAGATTATCAACAGGCATAAAAAGACAGGGGCCTTTTTATTGCGCTATGAAAACACGACATGGCCTTTTTGGTGTAAAATATATATAGACTGCCTTGCGTATCAGTGCATTTATACAAAACGGGCTCTTTCAGTCGCTACTGCTGTAAACGTTTTAGTGCCTATAGCAATGTCACTGCTTTTTAGCTCAGATTAGAGTGCATATGTTTTATTCATGTTTGTACTGTTGGGAGATTTTAGTTTTATTTTTTGTATGTGGTTGCTGCCTTTCGATATTTCCTTTATGGAGTTTCAATGAGAGCGAGCGTTTTGAAACCGAATAATTCAGCTGCTCAAAGTCGTATCTCAGAGATCCTCGAGGGAGCAGCAAAGGTTTCAGGCCTTTTCTCGCTTCCTTTTCTTCTTTTCTCTCCCTCACGAAAGAAAACTAGTCTACAGACAAGCGATCGTGACTGGAAACTCGCCGAGATAATAAAGTGTATGTACGATGCACGCCGGTGTGAATCGGCTGTCTAGACAAACCCATGTTGCACTCTGAAGTCTTACAAGGTGGTCCCCGGTCCGCTGGTCTCTGTGCCATACAAGGTAATGATGATGGACACACATGCAGTAGAGGAGGAGGCCAAGGGTATTTATTTCTTGTTTATATGCAGATCAGATCTTCTGAAGACGACCGTTTTAGCCCGTCTGTATTTCTGGCCAACAGTCTGTTTTATGACACTTTATGCACAAATAAGATTTTGTCTGTGCATTGGAATAACTAGTGAATGTATTTGATGTGTACATCTTGGCCACCGCGTCATGTGTATAACGGAGTAAGGTCTGGGCTGCTTAGAGGCCTTTTATTGAAGAGACGTATTTTACATAAATCATAGATGCATATATTTATTTTTCTTTAGGGATTTGAGGAACTTGAGCAATCGTTCTTCTCCGTCGGACTTGAACACGTTGCGTGTTGCTGATTGTGCAAAGACCCGCTCTCACACTGAAGTTAATGCCCAGTTTGCAGTCAGAAGAGCACATTTTGGTTTTGCTAGTTAGGTTTTTACGATAGATCGCTTCTTTTCTCCAAGTCACGTGCGATGCTTCCATCTCAGGCGGCCCCGCCCCACTCATTGTTTTACAGGCTACTCGCATCGAATGTCTCGACCCACTTTGTCAGAGGCAGAGCGATTTGTTGTTTGCCGATGACTCTGAGGTGTGTAGCTGCCGCTATGGTCCACGCGGAGGCCGCTGACTGGAGATGTCTACTCCCCACCTGACTGAGTGTCCTCTGACTGAACCCTGTGTTTCAATACAGAATAAACAGATTATTTTAAGGACACCTGGGACATGTGTCCTTATTTGCATGTCAGTTTACTGTGTGTGTGTGTGTGTGTGTGTGTGTGTGTGTGTGTGTGTGTGTGTGTGTGTGTGTGTGTGTGTGCGCGCACGGCCATTGTTCCACCTTTTATGATGAAGTATAAAGACATTTTTGGAAAAGAATGCCTCGTAGGTCACTACAAGTGTAGGTGTTAACATGTGTGTGTCTGTACACATGCATCCCGAGGGTGAATTGTAAATCTTGTGGTGGGAACATCAACAAACATTTGCATAATAATGTAAACATGTAAAGTCTGTGAGCATCAGACAATGTTCAAGATCTTTCATGAATTGTTCCATGGTGAGTTCTTTCTGACAGATTTGTCCCTCAATATGTACATTAATATGCAGAATGACATATTTCACTTGCATTTCTATTAAAACAATAATATTTAGTAGTTTAAATAAAATTACATTATGATTTATTAATTCCCCATAATATATCCTAAATAATAAATTGTGGTTACACTTTCCATGACGCTCATATCTACATGCATTATAAACATATTTATAATGTAGCATTGTATATTTAACAGCACACCATAAATCTTGATAATGCTTTATAACATTCCCAAACACGTTATATGGAATTTTATAATACTTGTAATTCCCATAGTTGTAATACATTATAATGTATTATTAAAAAGATGATCATCCTTTTATAATGTGATTTTAAAAATCGTTAAATCTATATGAACACACAAAACGTATCTAATTTTCACTTTACTTAAACAATGACCATTTAGAGTAACTATAGCAGTGATCACTAGCCATGAGAATAAAAATACACTATTTAATAAAAGTGAATAAAAATACACTATTTAAAAAAACTAATTTTTAAAAACAACAATTATAAAAACAATCATGAAATCACATGTTACTTGACTTTGAGTCATTTATAAAAGCTTTCTAATAAGTTATTGTAAAGCATTATGAATGTTAAAGACTGCTTATAATGCATTATAATCAGTTTATTGCGCTGTATTATGTAAGTATTTTTATCATGCATTATAGACATGGGCGTCATAGAAAGTGTCACCGAAACATTTTACAGTGAACTAAGTGAATCAACTGTCACCCATTAGGCAGCTATGGCAACATTTCTTATCTTAATCAAATATCAGAAGTGGATTGTTAGCTTTAGGCTTATCAGGGAACACCCATGCATCACAAACGGTGCCTTTGTGGCCTGACAGAGTGTGTGTCTGTGTGTACATGCACGTGTAGGTTTTAAAGGACGTATATAAAGTTAGTGTATGCTCGCAGACACCAGTGCGAGATAAGAGTTACGTGTTTGCCTTTGACACACAGGCTGGCTTAGATATTTTATGAATCATAGATAGACCCTCCTACAATTCATTAAATATCAGGGAAGTTAAGAAACATGTATCTGGTTCCTGAATTAATGTGCAGAGATTACGACTTCCACACAGATATCCACACAGATATATTCAGAAGATTCAACATCTGTATGCTTTTAAACCACCAAAGAGAACTATTCTGACAGTGGTAACTTAAAGATTGCATAATACCAAAATTGTAAGAAAGAGTGCTAAAGCAGTAGTTATAATGAAGGATAATCTAAAAGCAGGTGGAAGCAAAAACTAGTATTAATAAAACGTTGAGGCACTTTACATGAGTACTTCCATGTCATGCCTATTACAGCTACTCCATTAATATTGAGAGGGGTGTTTTCTTTATCCCACTACACGTATTTGATGGCTAGGTACCTGTTACTGTACACATTGAGATGTTCCAGACAAAACCTACAATGAGTTTATATATATATAGTGAGTTTTTGTATATTAAACTCCCCATAAAACAGCTCAAATGAGCTCCACCCGGACCGGTCAGAACAGCTAAAGGCTTCATCATACATCAGTAAGAAGAATCCAATAATACTCAAAGAGGTCAGTTTTTGTATTGCTAGGCGATACTTTAAAAAGTACTTTTGCTCAAGTGATGTTTTCAATGCATGACTTTAACTTGTAATGTGGTATTTATACAGTATATTGCATCCGAGTACTTCCTCTCCTCGTGGCTTCAATAGCTCCTCCGGTCCTTTGTTGAACCGTGCCGCTCCTCTGCTGGGTCAACGGTTAATGACCTCCAAAGCAAACACGGTGATGCGGGCCTGGGTTCGGTCGGCTGCTCTGCCCCTCCCTCATCACTTGTATAAAACTGGGCGTCCAGCAGAGACCACTTCCTGACCAAGGCCTCCGGATCCCGTCTGCCCGTGTGTCTCACACCACTGTTGCCATGGCGTTTGTTGCTCCTCCTGGCTATCAGCCAATCTACGGCCCTGTGAGTATCTGTACTGACTGCTGCTGGGGAATGCATTGCACTAGAGGGGTGACCTTGTGGTACAGAGTTATGTTGCACTCTCGACAACATAGCTTAATATTGATATCATAGTGGACATTTTTGTGCAAGTACGCCAGATGAAAATAACAATATTTTAGATGTCAGGCGGAGTACAGCACAGTACTTGAGTAAATACTTAATTCCATCACTGTGTCCAAGGATTTCAACAATGATGAATATTCTTTGTGCACCGTACAGAGCATTCCCTATCTGGGGCCCATTTATGGAGGCCTGAGGGAAGGAGTGTCCATCTACATCCAGGGGTCCATTCCCGAGGACATTACCAGGTGAAATATATATATATATATATATACACATATATATATGTATAGCTGTTCCGGTTTAAATCTGCAAACATTTTGATGCTAAGCTTCATGTTTCTTCTGTTCATCTATTGCTCTGAGAGATCTTTGTCTCTTTCCGCCCTTCCACCTGTCAATCCGCCTTCTGTTCTCCATGTACGAAACAATCCCTTCCTAAGAAACAACATCCATTATTAAAGATGACTTTCTACAATCTAATAGCATTTGAGACCGCTGAGACTGAAACGAGTCGAGGTGATCCCAAACTTCTGAACGGCAGTGTATAAAACAATAAATAAATAAACTCAAGGTCCATCTGTTTATTTGCAATGGGACTTTTGTCAAATCTCTGACCAAAATCTTTTGACTCCATTTAAAAAATTGGGGGAACACTTTGTCCGAGCTCAATCTGGGTGGAGCAGGTTTCTTCCCATTGTTGGCACATTGTTGAAACACACAGCTCCATTTTAATCACCCAACCCTCCCCTTTGTGGAACGCCGAGGCCCTTTTCCAGGCCATTAACAGACTAGGTAAACACCTGACTGTATCCTTCCATCTTTAATAGATCGGCCCCGCCCGCGCTGTTTGCATTCCTCCTGCGTTCTATCGCTAAACCAACTCATCGCTCACCTCAGGGCGCGGTGACGTGATGTCTGTGGTTCACCTGCTGTGTCCCTTGTGGCAGGTTCTTCCTCAACCTGCTCTGCGGGGAGTCCGAGTCCAGCGACATCGCCCTCCACTTCAACCCTCGCTTTGATGGATGGGACAAGGTGGTCTTCAACTCCTGTGAGGAGGGGTCCTGGGGGTCTGAGGACAAGACCCGCGACATGCCCTTCTCCAAGGGCGAGGCCTTTGAAATGGTCATCGTGGTCATGTCACAGGGCTACCAGGTCAGACCAACCACGTATGCTGCAAACAATATTCTATGAACGTAGACACAGTAGGTAATTGTTGGACCATACGCATGCCATGGCTCACACTCTGCTTCACATTGGATGTGATCCCGTTGCAGATCAAAGTCAACGGGAATGACTTCTACACCTTCCAACACCGCCTCCCTCTGGAGAGAGTCCGTGCGATGCAGATTGCTGGAGACGTTTGTATCCAGACGATTAACGTCATCGGGGTGAGACTCCCTGAGCACGAAGCTTTGGGCTCGATGCTTTGGGCTTTGGGCTTTGGGCTTTGGGCTTTGGGCTTTGGGGTTTGGGCTTTGGGCATTGGGCTTTGGGCTTTGGGCTTTGGGCTTTGGGCATTGGGCTTTGCTCTGGGACAAACATGTTCATTCAGCATCACAAGTCTTGATTTCTAAACGCTTTCTGCTTCTGCGCCAGGGTGCTCGAGGTGGCGTGAATAGGTACCCTGGAGGAACGGGAGTGAGTAAGACAATGTAACTTTGCGCTTGCTTCAAATGTGTATTACTTTAAGCTTGGGCTGGTTGCTAGGGTGTTATTAATGAACCTGACCCTT
Organism: Cyclopterus lumpus; assembly: GCF_009769545.1. NCBI lineage: Eukaryota > Metazoa > Chordata > Actinopteri > Perciformes > Cyclopteridae > Cyclopterus > Cyclopterus lumpus. Next base: position 12,397,744 of record NC_046978.1, read on the forward strand.
GACCTTGAATCTTGAAAATGACCATTGAAATGTTATTACCACTGTATTACCTCGTCATTCCACCCCTATTACAAGACGTTGCCCTCTTATCAAGCTGTAATGTAAAGTGCTACCAAAACTAGCACCAGCACCAGTAGTATAAGTCACAGTAGTATGTAGTAGTATGGTATCAGCAACAGTGTGTTTGTGAGAGTACGCCATTTTTTCCTGGAAGGTAAATAACATCATCTGCTGTGTTAAAGAACTACAACTACTATATACAACACTACAGAGTGTATGCTAATGAGGTGTGTTGTGGTGTTTTTAGGGAGGAATGGGAGGAGGAATGGGAGGAGGAATGGGAGTAAGTACGCATATTTTAAGAGTAAGGACATCCAACACAGCATTGTGCAGGATTTAACATAATCGCTACTTGTCAACAGGGAGGATATCCAGGAGGTGGCATGGGGGTATGTTGTTTTAGTCTTTAAATGCTGTTTCCCTTAAATGTTACTTAAACTATAGTGAAATATAGTGAACATATTTACTATAAGCCTGCTCCTTCTAACTGATACCCAGGGAGGATACCCAGGAGGCATGGATGGAGGCATGGGAGGAGGCATGGGAGGAGGCATGGGAGGAGGCATGGGAGGAGGCATGGGAGTAAGTATACTTAAAATTCAATTAAATCCATCAGTAAACAGTATTTAACATGTTCACCGCTTTTCAGTAGGGAGGATATCCAGGAGGTGGCATGGTGAAATTGTTGTTCAATAATTCATATGGTGTCTATTACATCATGTCAAAAATACATACACATTTTTTTTTTAAATGCGTGCCGAGGTCAAGCTAGGTCACAATAAATGACAAAATCATATTAAATCTTTCTTTATAAAATATTGTGCTTCTTCACAGGGTGGATATCCAGGAGGCATGGGGGGTGGTATGGAGGTATGAAATTGTGTTATAATTGTCCTTTTGTGTTATTTACACCTTTCTGTTCTTCACTAAGCCAAGCTCATGGGTCATGTGTCCACTTTGCATGGAAACAATAGCATGTGTTCAGTGTTTATACAAATAGCTATACTTTTTCTCCTGTCAGGGAGGATTCCCAGGATCAAATCTGCCGGTGAGAGAGAACACTGCATGAGTACACCTTCATAAAGCCCTCTGTGTATGTCGTACTTCTGCTAATCCAATATGAATCTGTTGATATCATTGTAGGGAATGGGCGGGCAGCCAGTCTACAACCCCGTAAGTCAAATTTTTGTTCACTTTCGTTTCTTTTTTTTACATTTTGATGTAGTGTTTTTGTACGGACCCAGGTAGTAATGGGGATTCTGGGTAAATATATATATATATATATATATATATATATATATATATATATATATATATATATATATATATATATATATTACACTAATCGCTGTTCTCATAGTCCACTTCTATTTCAAAAGGTTTTTTATTTGGAAAGTCCTCACTTTGTACTATTAAGAGAGATTCTTTTTAAAGTAAAGCAAAGTATTTACACCATCTAGTGGTCACAAAGAGAACTGCAACGCATTAAATTTGACCCAAAAACAAGAAGGAAAAAAAGCAAGACAGCTGGGTCATGTGAGCGATGAGGTCATCTATCTTTGCCAGATTGGAAGCTTCTCAGACTCACTCAGTCCTCCATGGACCATGATTACAAGTTCTGACCGCTGCTGGCAAGCTTTTCAAATTAAAATCTGCTTTGTTGGCAAAAGCACAGTTCAAAAAGTAGTCGTCAAATGAACACCTATCATGTTATAGTTAAAAATGGAGGGGATACGATCTTTCTTCTTTTCATTGAACTGATATAACGACAGCAGGAATGTTGAATGTTAATTCAGACGGCTGAAAGCTACAAGCGGAGTCTGACGGTGTAGAACTGAGCTGGACAAGATGAGTCTGTGCTCTAAGAATGATCAGTTTCTCTGGCGTCGCTTTTTAAAAATGTCTTTCTAGGATCAGAGAACAATTAACTTGACTCTCCTTGTTTGTTGGAGAATTCAGCTGGTAGAGTTGTTGTCTTGTTATGGTGTAATTTGTCTTAATGACATATTTCTTTTAAAGCCCGTGCCCTACTCCAACATGATCCCAGGAGGGATGTACCCTAAGAGGACCCTCATCATCAGAGGAATGCTGCCCTATGGAGCAGAAAGGTGTGTGTGTGTGAGTGTGTGTGTGTGTGAGTGTATACAAACACCATCACTATCGTGTGCTAACAGACACGAATTATACTCCTGTGTGTGTTTGTGTGTGTGTGTGTGTGTGTGTGTGTGTGTGTGTGTGTCGCAGACTGTGCATCAACTTCATGGTGAGCAGATCTCGGGACATCGCCTTCCACATGAACCCCAGGGTGAGGGAGGGCGTTGTGGTGAGAAACAGCATGATTGGAGGAAACTGGGGCCAGGAGGACAGAGAGCTCAGCATGAACCCCTTCTCCGAGGGACAGTACTTCGACGTGAGTATTATCGGCCCTTTCTGTGTGTGTGTGTGTGTGTGAAATCATTCCGACTCGGCCGTGTCATGACTGCCCTGTCCCCCCCGTGCCTCAGATGTCCATCCGCTGCGGGAGCGAGAGGTTCAAGGTGTTTGTGAACGGGCAGCACCTGTTCGACTTCTTCCACCGCCTGCAGTCCTTCAACGAGATCGACATGCTGGAGATAGAAGGCGACGTGCAGATCTCCTACATCCACTTCTGAGACCACACACACACACACACACACCTGTAGGAACTATACATTCTGTACATTACTCGGCTATTTCATGTGTGTTTGATATGTCAGCCTGCTGTATGATAATGATAATGAATATGAATTATTTACCTCACCATCTGCTGTATTGAAATCAATAAACATGAACAATGAATGATGAATGATACGTGATGCGGATTGAGATTAAGATTGACATCGATGCTCAGCAAGAGATGAGATGATCACGATGAACACGTTTATTTCTTATACAAAATACTGTGGGTACTGTACAAAACTTCTCTTTACAAATCAGCGACAGTACAAAGGCAGTTCTAGTTATATTCTCCCAGCTCAACACGCCGGGAGAATACACACGCATGACCCATCCTGGCTCTCTGAAAGGCACTGAAGACGGAGGATCACTTTCTCTTTGTGTCCTAAGAACTGAGGATGTTTCCAACACGCTGGTTGGTGCGACACAGGATATATTCACCAACTGTGAATGTTTCACCAACATTCACAGTTGGTGAACCATTTGTGCAGCGCAACATCGATGCAGGACGATCACTTGATGATAATACAGTTCCAAATGTATCGCAAGAAACGTATTCTGGAATGAATGGAAGGAATTTCAGTAATGCTAAAATATCACTGTATACCGCTTCATATATATATATAGATATATAAGTACCTTTTACACAGCGCCTCATTTGGAAAAAAAAATGATCTCCCAAAATTGTGTGTTGGAATATATTCCATTCCAATGACAAAATAATAAACACAAGCAAAGATATATATATATATATATATATATATATATATATATATATATATATATATCAATATATATAGATCAATATATATATAGAAGTATATATCTCTATATAAAAATAAGTGCATGCATGATGCAAAGTTGCAGCTAGTGAACCTCAAAGCAGATCACTGCTTTCTGTCGCCTCCTCCTCCTCCTCCTCCTCCTCCTCCTCCTCCTCCTCCTCCTCCTCCTCCTCCTCTGCTGGTGACAAACATCTATGTACAGGGCTAAACCTGGAGAAAGACAAACAGCCCAGAATAAGAGAGAGTGGCAGGACGACGTCAGGCGACGAGGTTCATCACGTTCCTCGGCCTCCCAGACGTTTCTCTCACTTACGGAGAACTGGACGTTTTATTCTCTGAATAAATGCAAGTGAATGTTCCGTGTGAACTGATTTCATGAGAGGCGTCCACAGGTCGACTGAACAGAAAGTATTTATAACATAAAATGGAGGAGAAAAAAAAGCATAAAAGATATACAAATTACAAACAAACATACAAAGATATAAAAAAACATTAGTGCAAGTTGTAGAAATACAAAACATAATCAGCATTAAAAAGAAATTACAAAATGTGTAATAACACTGTGCTTGAACCAAAAGCAAAGGCGTGGAGCTTATCCTGCCATTTGACTGGGGTTACTCCGTCATGTCTGTACCGTCCATCAGTCCATCCACCTGCCTCTGATTGTTCGTACTCTTTGTTTGACCAGTACCTCCACCAGTACCTCTGTCCCTCTTTGTTTGACCAGTAAATGTTGGTCACTTTTAATTCTCTTGTTATTACTTATTTAAAAAAATAATATTAGCATTCAGGCCTCTGAGTGTGTTCAGCATGGCAGTGTCCGAGCTGGTTTTACAGGGACGTGTTGTAGCTTAATCACACGGAGGAGGTCGGTCTGCTGTACACGGGTAGCCGCGCAGATCGGCTTGTTTATTGCTATCGCGACGGGGAATGCGTTTCTCTGATTGTGCTGCAGTGTTCGTGGGCTACAATGTGTGCTCTAAACCTGATCACCCACTGGGATTTACTTTTTCACCCACTTAGAAAATGTGCTAATTTCAGAGGAAATAATCCCGATCCTTCACTTCCTTGGAACGCCTTCGGCTGTGTGTGCATTTGTGCAAATATCTGTATGTCGGGGCACATTAGGGTTTCTTACAGTCAGTAGCAAGAGGCTGGATCTCGGTTCTTGGACTGGGGTTAAAGGGCCGCACACTTTGGCGAGTCATGTTTTTAAAAGGGTGGAGCCATCACT